>NW_015549990.1:0-1957 GCF_001515605.1 Sinocyclocheilus anshuiensis
CATACACACACACACACACACTCACACACACACACACACACACTACTTCTAACTAAGGTAAGAGAAAAAAGAAAATGCCATCGAAACTTTTCTGAAGACAGTCAGTTCTCCTCAGAAATACATCCATATTCATATCCAACCCCCACCGTAATTCCATAATTATGGTTTTCTTTCAGTATTGCGAGCAACGCAAACAATGAATTTGTTCTGTCTGGCACGGGCAGGGGAAGATGTTTTAGGTTGGGGGTGCTATACGCGCGGGGGTTGGGGGTCTATAGAGGCTATTTACACTTAGTGCAAATATCAGTATTTTTTAGTGGTATCATATGCTATTTACACTAAGTGCAAATAGCTATAGATTATATTTAGCCTATAGCCTACTATGTTAATATAGCAGGGTATTCTGCTAATTATTTATTGCAAATAGTGGCAATTTTCTGCACCTCAGCATTGTAATACATTATAAAACAGTATGCAATAATAAATAAATAATTCAAATTATTAAATGGATGCCACTATTGGGACTAAAGCCCTCCCTACACCTACCCAAGCCCTACCCGATACTTTATTTTCAACTTTTTGATGATTTCCTTCATTTTTATTAAAAATAAATGCTTTTCTGATGTTATTTGAAATTTGAAAAGGGAGAAAAAAAAGTTCGCCAAAAGGCAGATTTGAACCCGGGTCGAGCGCATCAAAAGGAGTACGACACAAACTTTACCATCTGCACCACTGAATCCGACGATTGATAACCGTCTTTTGTAATGATGACTAGCCCAATCACACGTTGGTGGGTGGAATTAATGTAAGCCTCTGCTAACAAGGCGGGCTATTTGCACTTAGTGTAAATAGACTCCGATTTTTTTTTTTATTCCCAACAGTTAAACAGTTAAAGTTACCCACAGAAAAAACAGGATGCTGCTGCAACACGTCCCGCGCCTATGCTGTCTGTCTGGTACAGTATTTTCTCTGCTTGCGCGACTATTCTCTCCTCTTTGTGTCCGTCTTCAGTGCATCTGTCTTAAAGATAATATATCATGATGCAAAAAAAATCCATATAAGCTTATAATACATGTATCTGGCAACACGACTGAGGCTGAGCCGCGTCCTCCACACTGTAAAATCCAATAGTTAACCTTACTTAGATTTAATTAGTTATCTTTACTTAGTTGTTATACTTACTAGGTTTTATTAAGTTACAGCTACTTTCAAGGCAAATAAAACAATTTACTTACTGTTTTGAGTGACACTTACTTAAAATATTCAAGTAACCACAAAGGAACCAATGACATTAATAAACCAGTGAGGTGCAGCACTGCATTAATATGTTGCTAATGTGCAACATAACAACAGAAGAAGAAAAAAAAATAGAGTCTTAATAGAGTTTTCACTCATTTCCTCCATGTCTGCAGTTATCTTTCACTAGTTGCATTCACTCGTTTCCCAAAGTCATCTTGAATGTTGAATTCTCAATACAACTGAAATATTTGAGAGAACATCACATAAGCTAACTTCATAAATTGATGTTGATTTTCCTAAAATGTGTTTTTCATTTTTTAACTCACCATTACAGTGATTAGCGTTCCCTTTGGTTGGGCACTTGGAACTTAATTTATGTTAATATAATTTATTCCTGTTAATGCAGCAATGCCTCATGAAATCAGTTATCTGATTTCAAGGGAAGAAACGTAATAAATAGGTTACTTATAGAAGGTGACCTATCTTCTAGTTAAAGCGTTAGTGTATTTTCTTGTATGTGTTTATTAATAAACTTTTTCAAATTTCATTTGTCAGAAATACCTTGAGGTGGTTTTAATTGGGTTTATATATTCCTTAAATAGTGTGTGACAATATGCTGAAGTCACACACAGACTTAAACATTCAGCACGTGAATCACAACAATGGTAACAATTAAATTTCATTTATTTTCATTAATTGTAACAATAACCATTTTATT
>NW_015549990.1:2105-2414 GCF_001515605.1 Sinocyclocheilus anshuiensis
GGCGGGGAATAGAGGAGAAACAATAATGTACAGTATGTGGAAAATAATGTGTTTTTTGAACCTTAAACCGATAACAGAACACATTTCATTACAACACATACACAAAATAATGTTCTTTTTTAGCAACGTCATATGACCCCTTTAAACCCAGATAGCTTGCTGAAATACTTCTGCGGCCGCCTCATCTACCTCAGCCATGCTGATCAGGACCTGTCCCGGTGACCCTGATCACGCCCGACTTGCCTTCCGTTTCCATTATACTCTCTCTCTCACACACATACATACATTCTTCTCTTACATACACATATT
>NW_015549991.1:0-759 GCF_001515605.1 Sinocyclocheilus anshuiensis
TGATGTTATGGGTTGATGCTATCTGCAGGGTTATGAGAATAGCTGTTATCTCAGCATATTGTCATGATTGTGGACCCAGTTTGAAGTGTTGTGGTGGGCAGGGTCGATCATTTAGCCAGAGAACACCAGCACCTGCCTTTAGGATGCCCTCGTGGTTGTAGGAACATCCATCGACATAGGCTGTGGGCATGCCTTGGCAGACATTCTTGTCAAAATACCTGTGGCAGGTAGGTGGCGGTGGTTGGGGCCTTTCTACTTCTACGATCTCAGTCGGTGTGTCATCGGAGCAGCTTTGGCAGGCTGCCAGGCCGTTTCCCAGCGCCGACTTGTGATTTTGAGCATATCGTGCTTCTACGTTGCGCCCCTGGAGGGCCATGAGCCATGTGGCTATGCGTGCGTTTGTGACCACACCGTCGCGGATGCGCTGGCTGTTGAGGAATGTGACAGGCTGGTGACAAGTTTCTATGATCACTTTCTGTGCTCCGATGTAGTTGGAGAATCTCTGGATGGCCCATACAGTACAGAGCAGGGCTTTCTCACAGTCTGAGTATTTGCACTCTGGGTGAAGAAGAGTCTTGCTGGCATATGCGACCACTCTTTTGTCCTGGTCATGCCGTTGGTATATACCAGCGCTGAGGCAGTGGCTGGAGAATCCAGCGTCCAAGTAGAACTCCTTCTGTGGATCTGGGTAAGCCAGACATGGAGAAATGCACGGATGTTGTTTCAGCTCATTCATGGCATTTAGCTGTTCGTCTGTCC
>NW_015549992.1:0-819 GCF_001515605.1 Sinocyclocheilus anshuiensis
GAAGGTATATATATCGAAGCAATAGGAACAGAAACACAAATGGTGATTACAGAGCCAAAAGCTAATGTCTATTGGATAGGACAAATAGAACAAGATGTGAGACAGACAGTCAATAAATGGGGAAAGTTTATTGAAGCACAAATTCCTGAAGCACAGCTACCAAAATTCATAATGATATATGATCCAGAGAGAGATGAAAAAAATAGAACAAATAGGGCAATTAATTTCTGCTATGATGCTACCAAAAAGACTAGCAATAATCAAATGTCAGGCACACAAGAAGGGAAATGATTATGTTATTAATGATATTAAGGGAAACAATGCAGCAAATATAGAAGCTAAAAAAGCTTCAGGGTGTCAAGTAGCAGTATTAGCACCTGTAGTACTTATCAAACCTCAACCTCAATTAGAGGATATAATTCGAATTCAAGAACAAGCAGGCCCCTATGAACAATCAATGTGGCACCAAAGGGGAGCTAAAAAAGACTCACAAGAGATCTGGCGTACACATGAAGGAAACATGGTAGCACCTACTTCACTTTTGAATGTTCTTATTGCAGATGCGCATGGTTTTGACCATTGCGCAAGGGGGGAAGTGATAAGAAAAATTAAACAACAAGGATATTGGTCTCCTTATTTATATGCAATGGTGGATGAATTTTTGTCCACATGTGAAGTTTGTGCCAAATACAATGTGAGGAAAGGGATAGCGACACCAATAGGCCATATACCAGTACCAGAAGGGCCCTTAGGCCCTTTAAGCATGGACTATGGGGATATGATAAAGCGAGTACAAGGAAAAAGATACATGCTTGTGAT
>NW_015549993.1:0-136 GCF_001515605.1 Sinocyclocheilus anshuiensis
ATAGAAAGTGCTAGAGTTAGAAGGTCAAATAAAGATGGAACAGATCTGTTTTTAGTCGTTTTTTAAAAAGTGAAGTGACATGTGGCCAAGTATGGTGACCCATACTTGGAATTAGTGCTCTGCATTTAACCCATCC
>NW_015549993.1:677-802 GCF_001515605.1 Sinocyclocheilus anshuiensis
CAGAGCCAGTGGTGGTTTTGTAGGCAAACATTAATGCCTTGAATTTTATGCGAGCAGCTACTGGTAGCCAGTGCAAATTAATGAACAGAGGTGTGACGTGCATTCTTTTCGGCTCATTAAAGATT
>NW_015549994.1:0-386 GCF_001515605.1 Sinocyclocheilus anshuiensis
GGTGAGGGAGATCTTAGAACCTAGACTGACACAGACCTTGAAGACGAGGAAAGAAAACAAAACAAAACAAACAAGGCAAAACAGGGGTGTAAGTGTGCAATGTCACGTGTGGTTTGACAGTGACTGTGTAAGGGACAGGTGAGTGTAGTTCTCGGCGACTGTGATTCTCTGGTGGGCGTGCTCCTAATTTGTAGTCTCTGTGGGGAAAATTAGTAAGCACACACAGGGCACAGCTAGAGAATGGAGGGATGAAAGAAAAAGAGCAGGTAACAGGATACCAATTGGCTGCTTCCAATTGTCCTGTAAGAGAAAAGTTTTTTTTTTCTTTTGTACGAAAAGAGAGTTAATGGTAAGATGAGAGGGAAGGATAAAACAACAAATACCCT
>NW_015549994.1:729-2539 GCF_001515605.1 Sinocyclocheilus anshuiensis
GGTGGTTCTAAACCGGCGTTTGGGAATGGGGATTTCTTAATACCACAAACCACAGGACTGTGATTGTTATTAAAATTCTTCCGGGTGAAGGAAAAACAATAAAAATGACAGTATTGGGTTTTTTAGCTGTTAAGATTGACACAGTTCACCAATTTTTCGTTCCTGGCTGCTTGTTCAAATTTTGGCGGGTGCCTGTCAGTCTTCTTAGCTGGGTAGGGTTTCGCAAGAGAGTGAAGGTAAATGGAAGACAATTTTGAACCACTGTTCTCAAGTTTCACAAATACCTGTTCTATTTGCTAAAATTCTCTGCTTTGTGATTTCCACAGGCACAGGCAAAATCCCAGCAAACAACCGCAGTAGTCAACTCAGAAGGAAACAGCTGAGAGAGAGAAGAGGAGAGAAGGCCAATTAAATTAGAATTTCAGGTTAGAAATGGTATTTCCTGGTTAAAATTTAATGAGGTTATCATTAAAATTGATGAGAGTAATTAAAAATTACGATTAATCAATCAATATCTTGAAGCAGGATAACCCAAACCCTAATGAGCTAACCATGAAATTAAAATTTTATTGCGTTATTGACGATTAAGGATTAAAATCTTGATGATGTTTGTCATTCAAATTAGCAACGCAATTATAGTTGAAATGATCAGCAAATAGTGTGGCAATATGGAAACAGGACCCGTAATTAATTATTAAATGAAATTAAAATTCCAAATATGTAATTAATTATGAAATCAATATTAGTAACTTGTTATCCTTAAAGATTAAACTTTTACTGTTGTTGTCCTTAAATTATGATAGCACTTATAATTAAATTTCATCAGTAAATATTGTTGCCATGTGGAAGCAGGAACTGAAATTAATTTTTAAATGAGATTAAAATTTCAAATCTATAGTTGATTACGAAGTTAAATTAACGATTTCAAATCCTTAAGTATAGCAAATTGATAATATCCACTGATGTCCTTTAAAATTATAAGAGCCGTTATAACTGAATTAATCCCAACGTAGCATTTAAGGTAAGAAGGCCTAGGCTGGCCAGGATTAATTGTTAATAACAACACAACGGTAGCAGTTTAAACTGATATAGTAACACTCTGAGGGGAAAAGGTCTATGAAGTTTGCATCTGTCTGTTCTTTTCAAAGGGAGGTGAGGAAAGAAAAATAGGATGAAATCCGTATGAAATAGCGAAGGACAACGTTCAGATGTAACTGAATCAAATCACTTTAACACTTCAAACACTGCAACACATTTTAATTTAAAACCACCAAAGGCTATGTGCTAACCACTAGCCTTCGATGCTACTAGCTTAGCATATGCTTCCATGCAAACTCAGTAGCTTCAGTTAGCTTAGCTCATGCTTGGCTATTTGTTTACAAACAGCTCTTGAGAAGAGATGTTAGTTTCCAGGTGGAATGCGGAGATTTACCTCGTTCATTTGTGTGATGTTCGCAAATGCCTTACATCTTCGATTCACCATGAACAAAACAATGCAACATCTTAGAAAATATGATCTAGTGTTGTGCTGTAATGAATTTAACTCATTAATTCTTATAAGGGAATTAATTATTATTAATTAATTCAGGGTTTGAAAGGACTCGAATCTGAAAATTTGAGGTCCACCTGATTAAAGCTGAATTCCAATTTGATATTTTACACTTTAAATCACCGGTCGTCCATCCACGCGTTTTTGTCTGTATAAATATGTGTCAATGATATCAGGACATATTCATACAGACAAAAACGCGTGGATTTAACCACGATTTCATTTTTCTCCCAAAAGTAACAATCGTTCGGACACTCTCTC
>NW_015549995.1:0-920 GCF_001515605.1 Sinocyclocheilus anshuiensis
TACATCACTTGCTCACCACTGGAAACAAACTCATCTTGGATGGCCTGAGGGTGAGTAAATTTTCAACAAATTGTCATTTTTGGGTGAACTATTCCTTTAATAGTTAATACTTTAAAAGAATCTGATTCTGATTCTTCTGATTCTGATTAAGGGTGCTTTCACACTACAGTAGAGCTTTTGATGCAGTAGAGCTTTTGATGCAGACCCACATTCATTTTGACTTAAGAGTTCGGTTTGTTTAGTTTGCAATTTTCAGAAACTAACAATTGGCTTCCTTTCAGTTCAATAGTTGGAATTTGAATTGTATTGGCCACAACGCACAGGAAGCTGAATACGGGAAGAGAAATTTACTGAATTGAAATTCAACATAATGCATTCCAAGAAATGAAGTGCTCTTCCATGTTCAGTCACACATACTACAGAATAATGCATATCTAATTGCCGCGCATTTCTGAATAAATTACAGTTGGAAAGCAGCTCACATTTGCAGTATCTCTGGCTGAACATTTGTGGCAGATTCAAGTGCCATATGACTTATTCTGAATCTGTACATATAACATTTTGGAGCGACAACTAAAGAGACAATTACTTACAGTGAAACTAGGATCAATCTTCTGAGTCATTATCTAGCTAGTTACCTCTTGTACTCCCTGTTATTTATACTCACACTAATGGCGTAAACACACTGCAATTACTACCAAAATCTACAATGGAAAAAGAGACGTGTGGGCTTGCGTTCAGGGCAAACATAAAAGAACCAAGCATGAAAAAAAAATCAATTAATAGACAGGGGATCATTGTGTTCAAAATACAGCATACAGCGAGAATGTTATAATGTATTATATACAGCGCCGAGGTATTCAAGGGTGTACAATTCAATAGCTCTGAATAGAACAACATAGAGCAGAAGATGGAGGAGG
>NW_015549996.1:0-1932 GCF_001515605.1 Sinocyclocheilus anshuiensis
GACCTTCTATACCAAGGGATAGGGCTGCCCTTCATATGCTAACAGGATATCGGATTGACTGATATATGGCGCCTGGTCAATCCAACGGAAAGGGAGTATACTTTTTACTCTCATTGCCATAAATCTCACTCTAGGATAGATTTTTTTTTTGGTTTCAAATTCTATTATTGATCAAGTTGTAGATTGTAAAATTGGAGCTATAGTGTTATCAGACCATGCAACGGTAGAATTGGATATAGCTCTAAACACAGAAGTTGGCAGAAAGGGAAGGTGGCGTTTAAATACTGCATTATTACAAGATGAATGTTTTGGCACATTGTTGGCTGATGATCTGACCTCTTTCTTTAAATTGAATATTAGAAGCACTGATAGATTGGCGTCTGTATGGGAGGCCTCAAAGGCATATATTAGAGGGAAATTTTTTGCTCAAGCAGCAAGAAAGAAAAAGGAAGGAAGAGATTTGGTTAAGAAATTGGAAAGAACTATTTGTATAATGGAGAAGGAGTTGGCTAGACTTTACTCTAATGATTTATATCAGGATATTTGTAAATACAAATTTCAGTTACATGATATATACAATAAAAAAAGCTGAGTATGCATTATTTAGACTACGAACTAGGTTTTACGAAGGAGGTGAAAAAGCAGGCAAGCTCCTTTCCAGACAATTAAAACAACAAAACACTGCTAACATTATTCCGGCCATTAAGAAAGGGAATACTATGGTCTCACTGACAAAAGAAATAAATGAGGTTTTTCAGAACTTCTATAAACAATTATATACATCTTCAGGTAGTTCGGATGAAGGAAAAAAAAAAAAATTCTAATATAAAGATGCCTAAATTAGATGCCTTGCAATCAGAGTCTCTAGATGTTCCCATTACACAAGAAGAGGTCAGAGCTGCAATAACCTCTATGAAGCCTGGCAAATCATCGGGGGCAGACGGGCTTCCGTCAGAATACTACAAAAAGTATGTCAACATATTAGCTCCAATTTTAACAGAAGTCTATACAGAGGCGTTTGAAGCTGAAGTGTTACCTAGTACTTTTATGGAAGCATTGATAACACTGATACCTAAAAAGGATAGGGATTTAACGGATCCTGCTCATTTTAGACCAGTAAGCCTTATTAATGTGGACTGTAAGGTGTTGGAAAAAATGTTGGCTTCACGGCTGGAGAAGGTTCTACCAGGTATAATTCACAAGGACCAAGTGGGCTTCATCAAGGGAAGGTCATCAGCCGATAATGTGAGAAGGCTAATTCACCTGATGTGGCTAAACGCTTCAGAGAACACCCCGATCACAGCTATATCTTTAGATGCCGAAAAGGCTTTCGACAGGGTGGAGTGGGGCTTTTTGACCGCAGTCCTGTCGAATTTCGGGTTTGGTCATATTTTTAGGACATGGCTTAGTTTATTATATAAAAATCCTAGAGCAGCAGTGATGACAAATGGCATGACTTCCCCATTTTTTACTATTTCAAGGGGCACTCGTCAGGGATGCCCATTGTCCCCGTTATTATTCACAATAGTTTTAGAGCCTTTGGCCATTATGATTAGGGCAGACCCAAACATTATGGGAGTAAGGGGGGTAGGGGAGGGGATGGAACACAAATTAATTCTATATGCAGATGATATTTTATTGTTATCTCGTGACCCTCTCAAATCTTTACCTCCATTAATGAGAATTATTCAGTTACATTCAAATGTGTCAGGATACAAAATAAACTGGGAGAAATCTGAGGCTATGCCAATATCTAGAACATGTCATGCCCATACAGTGACCCAATTTGGCTTTAAATGGATTCCAAAGGGTATGAAGTACCTTGGGGTTAAACTAACTCAGAATTTGGAAGATATAATGATGTTGAATTATGACCCACTGCTGTCAAAGATAAAAAATAATGTGGACAAATGGGAACAGCTGAAACTTTCT
>NW_015549996.1:2478-3083 GCF_001515605.1 Sinocyclocheilus anshuiensis
CCCCCTTGTGCCCAGATCCGTGTCTCCGGTGTCGTCGATGCTCGCGCCGAGATCTGTGGTGTTGCCGACGGTAACGGTGAGATCGCCGCGCTGGAAGGAAACAAAACGGTCACATGACTACATCTGATTTGCATTTATATTTACACTATATTAATTAATTCGGCACATGCTTTTATCCAATTAAACACTTCTGATTAAATCAGGAATATTTAATTAACTGGTTAATTGCTTTAAATCAATTCAGATTCTGAAATTGCATCATATGAGTGCATGTTGGGGAGACTGCAGAGTGAGGGAGAAATTAAAAAAACATGGGATCATTTTTGGCAGCATATAAAAATGGTGTGATTGATGAGCAGGACTCCTTAACAACTGTTACATTTCCATGTGCTTTTGTTTTATTACATTGATGGTGACTAGTGGCTGAATATGTAATTGTTTGGAAAGGTGAATACTCAATACTGTGGTGATGTACGACGTTTTGACTGTTGAACAATAAAAAAAAGTTGAATTATAAAAAAAAAAAAAGTTAGCCTCTCAATAAGTAGCCTTTTGTTTCCGTTATTTGTAGGCGTTGCTATGCAGTTATTAAAGAGATAGAGAGG
>NW_015549997.1:0-302 GCF_001515605.1 Sinocyclocheilus anshuiensis
TAATGTCTTCATGTTTCCAAATGTTTCTGTTTTTCTGAAAACAACGGTTTTCATACAGCGATCGCTGGACGCTTTTGTCCATATTAGGAATTTCCTGGTTCGACTTTCTGCGCGAGAGCGCCCTCCGGCTTCGAGTATGAATGAAACATACACTGCACAGAATGTTTAGCGCTCTGTGATGTTCATCTCGCCTTATTCTGGGTCCGAATAAAACATCAGATCATGCACAGACTATACTGTCTCTTTGAATTTAAATCTATATTTATTCACACCAGCTCTTGAAAACCTCTATGCGAACACAC
>NW_015549997.1:543-816 GCF_001515605.1 Sinocyclocheilus anshuiensis
TGCATCATGTTCTGGAAATAAATCGTGAGACTTTTTGCCGAGATCTCGCGAGAGGTCACGGAAATCTTTCCAATGTAAGTTAATAATATAATAATTAGATATTGCATATAATTTGGTAGAAAAACACTGTTTTTACGTTTTATTGGTGCAAAGATGAGTAGTGGTGATATTTATTTTGTACAGCATTTGCAACTGCTTTTTATCACATAATTAGAAGCACCACAAATCAAAATGGTCATGTTATAGGGACTACTGAACAGACATTTAGAAGTT
>NW_015549998.1:0-873 GCF_001515605.1 Sinocyclocheilus anshuiensis
CTCCTCCTTAGCCACAACCAGTAGCTTGCCTTCTCTGCCTCCTCCACCAACTCCTTGATGGCTCTCCTCAGGCTTACCCCAGTTGTCCCAGCAGCTCGAAGGAGCTGGATTGCGGACTTTCCCACGAAGCCCCTGCATCCAACTTCTACGGGATGGATGGTCGTGGTCCATCCCCCGTCTCTGCACTCCGCTGCCAGATCAAAGTACTTGAGCCGCTTGAACTCATACGCCGCTGGTATTCCCTCTTCCCATGGCACAGTCAGCTCAATAATGAGGACCTTCTTGGCCGCTGTTGCCCACACCACAGCATCTGGCCTTAATTTTGTCTGAGTGATCTCTGTTGGGAAGATAAGCTGGGTGCCCAGGTCAACACGCATCTTCCATCCCTTTCCAGGAGTGAGCAGACATGTTGTCCTTCCCACCACTGTCTTCTGCCTGCCTTCTCCTGGTCTGAGGAACGGGATGTTTGGCCGAATGGGATCTGAAGAGCTATTTGCCCGGACTCTACATCTTTCCAACTGCTCCGCCAACTTCCTCAGCACCTGATTATGCCGCCATCTAAAGCGGCCCTGCGTCAAAGCAATGTTACACCCTGACAAGATATGTTTGTTGTTTTGGCCTGGTCCCCTCCCGAAGCTTTATTTGCTCCGTGCTTAGTACTTTTTTGAACTTGTTAAATAAACCACTTTTCTAGACTGTTACAAAAGTCTGTGTGGTTTTCTGTGGAGTGCTGGGACAGGAGAGAAGACCTCGATTGTATAATTTAGAAATTTGAAGCAAAAACAGAATGTTTTGACTTCAGTTTTGTGAAACTACATAAAAATATCGGCATGAAACAGAAACAGCAGACGAGCTGAACGAGACGCAGACTCA
>NW_015549999.1:0-1363 GCF_001515605.1 Sinocyclocheilus anshuiensis
CACATTGATCTGTAACGATCATGAGAGCTCAGTAAATGCTTTTGTATTTAATTATTTTGCAGGGAGGAAGAAATCACAGCACAGAGAGGAATTAGTGATGATTCCAATATTTTATTTTATTTATTTATTTTTTGAATCTCTCAACATTTTACAACAGTATCCAGGTGGTGAAGACAAGAAAATAAGAATCAAAATCACAATGTCAGTTGCAATCACTACCTGTACTCTCCTCTATCTGCTTCGTCACTTGCAACACTTCGTGTGTGTTGCCAATGGAGACAAGATGCTGTGGTGGTTCTCTTTCATAGGTTCACTTACGCTGTGATAGCGTTTGCTATGGGAACACCTTCGGTGTGATTAATATCTGAAGCCCTTATACCATCACGCCATTTTAATGGGCAGTAGCACCTAGCACCGCTGCGAGAATAAATCATGTATATGTTCATAACAGCGTTACACATGAATTCATCAGATTTCATCTTCTTCAGGAAGCGGATTATCTGTTGCATTTTGTCGTGTTCTTAGCTACTTTTTAAGAGCAGTTTTCACTCCTCTGAAGCGGACATGATGAGCTACAGAAAATGCATCGATCTGTGCGACAGGTTCATTTGTGTCGATTGCAAGTGACGTCGCAGGTAGTGGAGAGTGCAGGTGGCGATTGCAAGTGACATTGCAATTTTGTTTCTTTTTTCTTGTCTTCACCACCTGGCTGCTTGTTTAAAATTTTGAGAGATTCAGTTAAAAATAAAATACAAAATAAAAGTGAAGTCACTTGGCGGAAGCACAGGTGTCCGAGAGGGCAAGTGCATGTCTGCAGCCAGGCCCTATTGCATTGTCCTCTAAAACCACTGGGAATCCGCAGTGAGAAGCAGTTTGCCGGGAATTTGCACCTCGTGTGGAGTTGATGAAGGAATGAACTTCTTAAACTGATTTGTGTGTCAGTTTGGAGGACACACGGAAAAAAAAATTGTTTTTACACCAAACCCACAAAACAAAAGAATGAATGAATGAATAAATAAATAAATGTAAAATCCAGTAAACCTTGATATTATTAATTAATTCGACCAAGATGGCGCCGCTGATGGCTGCCTCCGTGGCGTGCTCCGCAGTTGTTTTTATGTTTTTGTTAGTTTGTCCTGTCTTTAGTTATATCCCTGCAATCAGTTTCACCAGAGACAAATTGCTGGACTTTCGGCAGCACATACCACCCAATATTTCACCGGTTTTCGACTATTCTGATGTTTTGCTGGACATTGTAGTTGGCGGAGCAGCGGCGCTGATCAAATGCTTCAGGACGCGCAGACGGGGGAAGCAAGCTGGCGTGCTCGTGAAGCTCAGACAGCGCAGATTTTGAATGGCGCTG
>NW_015550000.1:0-832 GCF_001515605.1 Sinocyclocheilus anshuiensis
CCCAGTATATCTGCCATACATTATTGCATGCATTTAATATTAACTTAATAGTTTCCCTTAAAAGTTTCCCTTCTATTCTGCTGAGTGCAATATTTATACTTGGATCATCCATATTTAAGGATTCATTAGCCATTTTATCTACCTCTTCGTTACCCTGAATTCCCACATGTGCAGGTACCCATATAAACCGAGTAATTATCCCTATCTGTTTAATACTATATAGTGTAATCATGATTTCTATTAAAATGTCTTTTCTATTTGATTGCCATGATTGTAAACTCATAAGAGCTGCCATTGAGTCAGAGCATATTATTACTTTATCCGGTCTTACTTCATATACCCACTCTAATGCCATAAGGATAGCTACCATCTCTGCTGTATATACAGAAGTACCATCCGTAATTCTTCCAGCCTTCCTAACCTGAAATTCTGGAATGCAAAATGCAGCACCTGTCCTTCCAGTTTCTATGTTCTTTGATCCATCTGTGTAAATTTGGAGAAATGAATAATGCATACTTTTTATATATTCTTTGACATATGCTTTTAAATTAAACCCCTCCCCCATTCCCTTTTTTTATATATTCTTTAACATACGCTTTTAAATAAAACCCCTCGCCCATTCCCTTAATTTCTTTATGTATGTTTAAGTCAACTTCCGGTTGTTCTAATAACCAAGGTGCTATTGGAGGAGTTACTATTACCGATGCAAATTTATTTGATTCTATTCCAGTTTCATTGGTCAATTTCTTAATTTTCCATGCATTCCATGCAACTGATTTATTTACCATTTCCCAACTTTCATTAAGTACTTCTCTTACAGGATGATCCTCTC
>NW_015550001.1:0-547 GCF_001515605.1 Sinocyclocheilus anshuiensis
CCACAGCATCTCAATCGGATTTAAGTCTGGACTTTGACTTGGCCGTTCCAAAACCTTCATTTTGTTTTTCTTGAGGCATTCAGAGGTGGACTTGCTGGTGTGTTTGGGATCATTGTCCTGCTGCATAACCCAAGTGCGCTTGAGCTTGAGCTCCTGCTGCATAACCCAAGTGTGCTTGAGCTTGAGGCCACAAACTGACGGCTGGACATTCTCCTTCAGGATTTTCTGATAGAGTGCAGATTTCATGGTTCCATCAATTATGGCAAGTCGTCCAGGTCCTGAAAGTGCAAAGCAGCCCCAGACCATCACACTACCACCACTATGTTTGACTGTTGTTGGTATGATGTTCTTTTTATAAAATGCCGTGTTGGTTTTACGCCAGATGTAACGGGACACACACCTTCCAAAAACTTCAACTTTTGTCTCATCAGTCCACAGAATATTTGCCCAAAAGTCTTGTGGATAATCATTATATTTTTTGGCAAATGTGAGACGAGCCTTCGTGTTCTTTTTGGTCAGCAGTGGCTTTTGCCTTGGAACTCTCCCA
>NW_015550002.1:0-134 GCF_001515605.1 Sinocyclocheilus anshuiensis
TTTACTTCTGAATATGTTCAAGGTTATTACATTTAAAGTTGCCTATAAATATACTGTTGGTAATTTAATCTACAACAATGCATCATGTTGTAAAATACCATATTTTTGTAGTGCTACTGTCCTGTGACAAAAAA
>NW_015550002.1:303-526 GCF_001515605.1 Sinocyclocheilus anshuiensis
TTGACTGTTTTTTTTCTAGGCTTGATTGTGTTTATGGGGTGCAGTCTAACATGTGTTAATGCTTCGTTTTTTAAAAAACATTATTTTTATGGACCCTTTTCACAAGACTGTGATGACGCGTTTAACGGTCATCAGCATCGTAAGTCCTCGAAAGTTTTTCATATTTGTATTTAAAAAAAAATTTATGTACATTTATAACACTATTCTTTGTATTATATCACCT
>NW_015550003.1:0-956 GCF_001515605.1 Sinocyclocheilus anshuiensis
AGATTGCTGGCAACAGCCATTTTTAGGATAGTTCAGATTTGGTCTAGTGACTTAGGAGTCCTTTTCACTACTCCTAACGTTTCACAGATTTAGGAGCTAATTTTAGCACTAAAACGCTTTGTGAAATACTCTTAGAACAAAAATGTAGGAGACCTAAATTTAGGACTGACATGCCCATTATTTTTAAGATTTTCTCCTAAATCGGCAAGTTATGAGCTACTTTTAGCCTTAAGATGTTTTGTGAATATGGGCCCTGATGTTTAGCTTTACCCTATAGAAGCATCCAGTGATTCCATTGGTCTCTGCTGACTTTCAGGGCTGTAGAGGTCCTCTCTAGGTGCTGATCCACCATCTGGTCTGGATACGTACTGCATCCGGGTGACTGTAGTGACCATCTGATCTGGATACAGACTGGATCTGGTGGCTACGGTGACCTCGGAATAAGAAAGAAACAGACTAATATTAGCGTAGATGCCATTCTTTTAATGATGTAGCAAGTACATCGGGTGTTATGGGAAGTGTTCCAGGTTCCAGTTGTCCTATTTAATTCAGCCTAAAAATCCTTTAACGGATTTGAATATTAGAAATGTGTAAGTGTGTTATGTGTAAGCAAGGTTAAAGAGATGGATCTTTAATCTGGATTTTAAACTGCAAGAGTGTGTCTGCCTTCCGAACAGTGTTAGGAAGATTATTCCAGAGTTTGGGCGCTAAATAGGAAATGGACCTGCCACCCGCAGTTGATTTTGATATTCTAGGTATTATCAAATTGCCAGAGTTTTGAGAACGCAGTGGACGTGGAGGAATAAAAGAGTAGGCGAGAATTATCTGGGTGACGTACTAATTCTCACTAATTCTCAGATTCGGACACGCATCTACTTAAAGTGCGTCCGAAACCGCCTACTTCTCTACTGTATAGTAGGCGAAAAGCAGTAGGCGAGCGAATAAGTATGTCCGAA
>NW_015550004.1:0-4823 GCF_001515605.1 Sinocyclocheilus anshuiensis
GTACCCTTCAACGTCGGCTTATGGACGTGAGGGGGAAATTACCAATTTCCGGCAGTATGTGACGAATAGGGGTGAGACCGTGTTGTCTATTCAAACAACATTTTTCATCCCCGGAGCTCAAAGGTTGATTTTCACGCATGACGATTTTCGCATATGGAACTTATGATGTCAGAGGTCACATATGAATATAATTATGAGGTCAAAGGTCAAAGTCATCAATCAAAAATTACGTTTGGTATCGGGTAGGAACTACTAACGTCTCTGTAATAGACCTAGAACTGTCCTATTATTGCATGTTTAATAGATAAAAGGATATGTAATCATGAAAGTATTAATATGGATGTACTGTATAAATGAAGACAATGTATAACCAGTCATATCTTTTTTTCACATCTTTTTCCGTCTTTTTTTTAACATCTAGGTGATAACTCAACACATGACGTAATACAAATATTTCAAACATATTTACAAACAATGATATTAAAAAGCTAACCAGGCATTAGCGTCAAGAGACGGTGAATTATACACAGTTCCAATGGGGGTGCTAGGTTGTGTCGTAGTCTTTGGCACATGCTTTTTACCTCTCCGTTTTTTCAAGGGCTTGTCATCTGTGACGATGCCCGGTGACTGTGTGTAGACGATTTCCTTTTAAAGGAACGTTTCGTGCGTTTAACTTGTGGGTTGATTATAGTTGAAAATGGTATATTTAAAGCGACAAAATCATCCAGAAATTCACTCCATCAGTGCGGTTTAAATTCATCGCAGATCGTTTGAGGCGCTGTTACACTTTTAACCAAATCCAAAATGTGCGATCCGGTGATTACGGTCCCTTTAAATACACTAAAGGTGCGCTAACAGGTGAAATAGCAGGTGACTTTAAATACAAACTCTGTCCATGAAGACACTTGCTTAGCATTAGACATTTTATTCAAAATGAATTTGATGTTTTTTAAACTCCGTTGTTTAAGATTTCATTGACAATTTGATCCGCTCCATAATCGTTATTAGGCGACGGAGCAGGTGCACTAGCAGGTGCAATAGCAGGTGCGCTAACAGGTGAAATAGCAGGTGCATCGGTATGAACGGTATCTTGTTTTGGGAGTGCAAGAGGTAAAGTACTACTCTCCTTTGCAAGATGTTGGAATAAAGTTTAGCCTTCCCGTGTGAATCTAAATCATGCCTCTGTAATATGTTTCTTATAGCAGTATCCAAATCGTTCTCCACAACTTGCTGAATTGTCTCACGAAACACAACATGGTCTGAAAACACCACTGATCTGAGACGAAAACGCTCTGGCGTTTTAGCTTTAAAGTCAATCAAAATGAATCCGAAACGCTGATTGGTCGCGTCCTTATACATGCCATAAAGAATTTTGTATTTCCAGGGTAAATCTGACGCCCTAAAATCATTATTTGCATGGAGTCTCTAGGGCTCTTGTACAAAACAAGGTAGTGTGTATTGAGTGTAATAGTCCTACTGGTTTTACCTTGAAAAAACAGATTCTGAGTTATCAATATGATGGAAAATGATTTATGATGAACGTATTTCGTGAAAGCTTGTGAGAGTTCAGCGTTCGAATATGCTTCTTCCATCAAATCATCACAGTTCAAAATAGATTTTGAATTAGGTGGCAATACATTTTCATCCATTAAAGAGTTTGGAATACCTTCAATAAAGTTGATATCATACAATGACAACAGTTCATCATACAAAGGTTGCCAACAACTGTTTAAATCACAATATTATCAATTTTGACATTGATCATCTTGTCTGCATTACACAATACATTTTTCACAAAGACAGTCTTCCCGTTCCTCGATGGGCCTGAGATCACAGCCGAGAAGGGGAATTGAAAACGGGTCAAAATCTTCTTCAACATACACATTTTGTAGTACGTTGAATCATTTCAGAACTGACCTATTATGCAGTGTGAATTTCTTTTTATTCCGCACCTTGGTCTCGCGAGTGAGCAGATGGCTAGTGTCACGTGATGCTACATAACCCTGTACCAGACAGATCATGCTTTCTAGGGTAAAGACGTTTGCATTCGTAGAATGAAGCGTGACGCCTTTAGCTTTAAGAGTGACTTTATTTTTCGCAGTTCTAAAGCTGTACGATTTCGGTCTGGTCGATGCGAATTCAGTGACGTAGACGCCTGCATCAAGCTCGTCCGTCAGCTCACCAAGATATGCACCTGTTTTAGGCATCCAAGCGCCATCTTTTGATGTGAAGATGACACTGTCTGTATCTTCGTAAAAAACGCGGGGTCCTAATTGATCCATAAGATTGTATAACTCCAAACGTCCATCTGCAGTGGTGAATGCGGCAATAAACACATTAACATCACGTGCGGGGACGGGATCTTCGTCTGCTTAACACCACTGCACTAGCGCTACTGAGTCTGACACGAATGAGAAGTGTTGCGGGCGAAATCTTCAGGATCTGTTAAAAGTTCCACTGTAGGTAAATTACACATAAGCCCAAATATCCCCCAAAAGTATCCAATAAAAATTTGATGACCTTCATCTATCAGAACATCGCCACAATGCATACATCTCGATGGTGCACATTTGTGTGATAATAGTTTATCACCTGACCATTTTGCTCTGTTACTGTCTGTAACACTTGTCGCAGTATTTTACGAGATCACACCGAGATCTCACACCTTCACTTTGTGGTTGTTTATGCATTTCATAACAGAAGTCAGATCTACAATATCTCAAACAATTAGCGCATTGTACCGATTTCTTAGGATGTGTGTAGCACTGAGTGACATTGCACACGTTGCACGTAAATGTGCAATAATGTAAACTACGATCATTATACCCTTTATAGCAGAGTTCCCATAGCCGTAACCTAAGAACTCCTTCAGATTTTTTATAATGAATTAATGATTTTCGTGCAGATATAAATGTATAGTCTTATGATGTAATTCATCTGTATTTTTATACACCTCCAATTTACCTGAACACGATCTGTGAAAGATCAATATTTTCAGGTCTAGCAGAGATTCAAATTTAGAAACATCATTAAATGCAATTTTATCTCGTGGATCGTAACCCAAATCTGTATGTAGGTTTTTGGCTATTCTCACCAAATCGCTGTCAAGGACATTGAGGATTTAAAAAATGAGCGACCCATATGCTGAAACACATATTGTCTGTTTTATTTTTGGGGACGAATAAATTCATCTTATTTTTTTATGATCTCATTGTGGGCCATGTCGCTTAACTTCCTGCGATGCTACCTTGTTTGTTTCGGGCTACCGACAGGCATAACTCTAAAGCAGAATCCAAACCCACATCTGTATTGCTTTGAACTGCACGTTCGATTTGATCAACAAATATACCAACATCGTGATTAATTTCAGGTGTTAGAACTGTTTCTAACGTATAAAATGAAATATTATTTGTAATACAGAAAGAGATGTTACAAGTCTTATGTGTCATTAATATCTGTGGGGAGGCTTGCTCCTTGCAGAGATACGTTCAGAAATTCATCTTCACCTGCTATTAATCTGGAAAATGCTACAATCTCATTCAAAATATCTTGCAAAAAGATATTATATGCGATTTCACGAACATTTTAAATTCTGTGAATTTCTAAACCGTTAAATATTGGTCTTGGGACAACTGTAAAATCACCCACAATCTCTTACTAGTCTAGCTATAAAATTCTGGCTGAGACCCATATCTGGAGCTGAGGGATCATAACCTTCGTCATTAGATGGACCAGCACCGACTTGTTCATTGTTGTTTATAGACCCAACCATTCATGATCGTCTACAAGTTCGTGTAATCTTTCCACCATGTTAAGCGAATCAGTCTGTAATTGGTTATTAATCAACTCACGTAACTGATCACTATTGTTTTGAAACTTAATGATCTCTGATCATCTTCTGAAGTCTGGTCATGTAAATCATCTTTTACTGCTCATTTTGAATTATTATTATTTTTTATTTTTAAATCTTAAAGACGGAAAGACTGAAACCACCACCAAAGTTTGCAATGTGACATAACCAGATATAACAAAAACATACATGTACAGTATAAATTTGAAACCAAGGTTTTCTTCCACAAGTAAAATAGAATCAGAAACAACCCTCAACAATAAGAATAAAACAACAATACATCGATGTCAATAACTTGTAAGGAATAAATCAATGACAATAACATACAATAATGTGAGGAATAAATCATTGTCAATAACAAACAATAATAAATGTGAGAAATAACCCAATGCTAATAACAAATCGATGTCAATAACACAAGAACAAAAACAATCAACAATTCAATACATAGAATATTACGGTCTACCTCTCGTGATACAAATCTCTTAACATTCCCTGAATAAGGTTTAAAGTTCGCCCATTAGAGATAATGCGTTTACCGTAAGTCTTTGCTCCACGCGCTGCTCTTGCACCTCCCGCTCATGCTCTGCTGAAACTGGAAGAAGCATTAATATAACTAAGAATTGTCGTTCATATATGCAAGCTTTACACTTAACATTGCATGAACCAAATATCTGTCTCGGAGCAAGATACTTTAATGTGCTAGTTATTTTTATGCACAAGAAGTTCTGTTAATGCTTCAGTGCACAGCAAGATTAGATTAGCGCTTCTATGAACACTAATACTGTCCTAGTGCTTCTAAGCAAATTAAAAGAATGCAAGGACACATATGCTGTAAAGGTTCTTTCTCAGTGAGAGATAGTTTTTTTTTATGTAATGGTAAGAGTAAAGATTGCCAGTAAGAAAGATGTTTCTTACGTATAAAATTAAATATTATTTGTAATACAGAAAGAGATGTTACAAGTCTTATGTG
>NW_015550005.1:0-152 GCF_001515605.1 Sinocyclocheilus anshuiensis
CGCTTACGCACACAGAGCTGCCCCGTGGCGTAAGGCAGATCAGGTTTTTGTTTGTTTTCGTCTGCCAAAGAAAGGATCTCCGGCGACCAAACAGACTATGAGTAGGTGGGTGGTCGAGGCCATCTCACTAGCCTACGAGTCCTCTGGCCTCC
>NW_015550005.1:723-888 GCF_001515605.1 Sinocyclocheilus anshuiensis
AAGCGACTTCGACGCAGCGTCTCGTTCCCTTGGGGAACCGTGGTTAAATACGTAACCTAGAGACGTTTTCTCTATTTCTGTTTTATCACATGATAGAAAATCTAAGGCCTTCTCAAGCCATACGGCTGACTCATCTAATCTGCAGCCTGTTATGCATCAAACTAA
>NW_015550006.1:0-292 GCF_001515605.1 Sinocyclocheilus anshuiensis
CACAAACCTACTGTAATCTGCCAGAGAGGACTGCGGGTGCAACGCGTCATTATTTGGATTACTTTTTGGTACTGCCTTTGACATTTTTGCAATAAATAAATGATTGTAATTGCATTTATCTGTCTGTCATGTTTTTCTTATACTGTACAGAAGTCAAGTCAAGTTGAGCTTTATTGTCATTCTGCTGCATGTGGGGACATACAGTGGAACGAAATGTGCCTCACAGGACCACGGTGTTACATAAATACAGGCATACAACAATGAAGTAAAACAGTAAAAACCTATACAGTAA
>NW_015550006.1:328-549 GCF_001515605.1 Sinocyclocheilus anshuiensis
TTATATTCGCTATAAAATGGGTAGGTTAAGGTTTGGGGGTAGGTTAAGGGGTCTAAAAATCTAAATTGCTTATTAATAAAATGATAAAAATGCATATTCGCTATAAAAATGGGTACACTGTAAAAAAAATTCCGTAAAATTTACGGTAAAAAACCGGCAGCTGTGGTTGAAAAATTTAAAAAATACAGTAGCAACATTTTAGGTTTTACGGTTTTAACTTA
>NW_015550007.1:0-1042 GCF_001515605.1 Sinocyclocheilus anshuiensis
TGAAGTTGTAACCTGCTGTTGGTGAGTCTAGTCTGTTTGTGCCTTTTCAAATCACGTTTGTTCGTCAAGTTTGGATTATTGTTTGGATGTTTGGATCACCTTGTAAATAAACTGCACTTGGGTTCTCACTACTCTCGCCTTCAGTGGATTATTCGTTACAATTGTATAGAAAATTCCCGAATCTTGTGTTTTAAATATTCCCATTTACTTATGAATGAGATAAGGTCCTTACGCGATGCTACATCATTAATCATGGATTTAATTTGCGAGCAAAAGTTTGTGTTTTAATAAATCAGCATTGAATTTCCAATAACCCTTGTTATGTGACCCTCTTTTGCTCGAGTAGAATATGATGCAATCAGCTGCTGGGTCATTATTATTTGAACGAAATAACTCCACGATGTTTCTCTGTCTCTGTCATTTACTCTGATAAGACGTTTGAATGAGTGGATGGGAAACTGTCTTGTAGTATTCCCGCATCACATTAAATTGCATTTATGACAAAGAACTGAACAGATGCAGATATCATTACAATCTATCAATAGACGCACACACCTTGTCCTCTGAAGCTGGCGGCTTAGCGCAGAAGTCCCCCTAAAAAGGGCCTAGCGACGCCCCTGCCACCCAAGCAAACAAAAATATTTCTTAATCAGTGGAAACGTTATAGTGTTTTCTATTGCAATAAGCGCTTACGTTCAGTCAATAAAAATCGAATGTAGCTCTTAATTTGTTTGAGAACTCAGAAAGACCATTCCATTAATACTCGCGGCATACCACTTCGGTAGTTATTTCTCTAATAATTTTAACGGCCAGGAGTTACAACCACACATCAAGACATTGTTCAGATAATTTGTTTCAAGACATTTGACATGTTTCCGTCCTGAAACGTGTTGAACTATTTTTTTACGCACCTCATCCCAAACCAATGCAAATTCCAAAACGTAATTTCAGAACAGAGGCTTGAGCCAGGCTAATGCAGTTATTAATGCAGTCTAATGCAGTTATTAGAGAGAGAGAGAGAGAGATAGAGAGAGATTAAGTG
>NW_015550007.1:1117-3197 GCF_001515605.1 Sinocyclocheilus anshuiensis
TTCTATCGCAATAAGCGTGAGTGTGTGCGCGAGTGCGTGTGTGTGCGTCTGTGAGAGAGAACCGGAGAAAGCATGATTTCCGTACATAAAAAAGGTGGAAGACATGGAAATAGTCTGTAATTTTTTACCCTATTGTTTGTTATATTTATTTGCTCAATGTCTTCTGAGGTTTTGGTTCTTTTATTGTTATAGATAGCCCATAGTATAACAAAATATTATATATCTCTTCATTGTGTTTGGGCCCCCCCCATGGACGAGCGAGCATAGGCACGTGCCTAGAATGCCTATGCGTAAATCCGGCTCTGTGTACAGTGCCTTTTCACTGCTCATGTCTTGACATGTTTTCCCTGTCATTGTATTTGGCCATCATTTCGACCAAAACCTGTTTATCATCAGCATGCAGATAATAGTTTACTGGCTCTTTAATGTGTACAGTAGAATGGCGTTAGTTTACCGATGCGCTGAAGCTGTTTCTATGGCAGCATTTAGCCAACACTTAGCAGTTATAGCTACAACAGAAACATCAAAATGTACGCTAGATAATTTAAGACTATACTACGCTTACTTTAACCGATAATTCATGAGACAGTAAGAGAACTGACAAGGTTGATAAGAGACTTACCACTGCCAATATCTTTGCTGGGAAGTGTGGTCTTCTGTTTGGTCAATACACACATTTGGAAATTGAAATTTGGCTTTCCTGGTGTTATGTTTGTTATACCGATTTAGAAATCCAGAAATCCTCTAATTCACATCTTCGCACAACTGGTGCGAAGCGCGCTGTGAAACTTCACATACGTCACGTGCATCCGTAGCGCAAGACAGCACGCGCTGATAATTGTTGTAGTTAAAATAATTGTTAAAAAGCTAAATCAATAAACAAATAAATAAAAAGTTACATTATTGTTTGCCTTACAAAATGTCGGACGACGATACAAATGATATCTATCAGTACCGGTTTCGAAAAGTAGAGTGGTCCAGAGAGCACCATTTACTTGACACCAGAACACACTGTATTTTCATATTAACCTATAGTAACTCATTGATTATCTCTGTAGTTAATACTACATTATGATATAGTATAAATTAACAAAGTGTATAAATACTACAGTATACTTCAGTATTACTACAGTTTACTATAGTAAAAACTTAATTTTACTACAGTTACGAACTCACTATAGTTAATACTAGAGTATGCTGTAGTATAAGTTAACAAACTGTAGTAAATACTATAATACACTAGTGTACTACAATATACTAGTTTACTATAGTAAATACTATAGTTTACTACAGTTTATGAACTTACTATTGTCAGTGCTACAGTATGCTGTAGTATAGGTTAACAACGTGTAGTAAATACTATAATATACTACAGTATACTATAATTTACTACAGTTTACTATAGTATTTTTTTCATGTGGGATATGACCTTTTATGGCACTACCATTTTTTGTTTGTGCACTAGAGGGGGCACGCGCTTATATATTTTGCCTGTGAGAAACATATTCTCAGCTGAATGTTATTTAATAGTGTGTTATAATTAAATTAACAGTACATTTCAATATTTTGTTCAAGTACCCCCTCCGTCACTTCATGTACCCCAGTTTGAGAATCACTCTTTTAGACTATGACAGGACACAAGAGATATTTTATTTAAATACTTTTGATTTTCTTGATGTTTTTGAAAGACACTTGATTTTCAAGAAGTGACACTGGTTAATTATGCATTTATTCATAAGCCCCTCTGTAAGAATGTAACACCTGGGTAAGCAGGATGTGGCAGTTGTGGAAGAAGCAGATACTTGACAACCTGTCAAGTTTCACCCAACATTGCTACCAAATTCAAAGACTTGAGCCTGTTTCACACTGCAAGCTTGAGCGTCACTGTTACTCAGGGGTTTTAAACTCAGTTCCTGGAGGGCCACAGCCCTGCAGAGTTTAGATTCAACCCTGAGTCGTGAGAGTATTCACACTGGAAGCGTTTGTACAGCATCACAGCAGTGGCTCCAAAGCTACGTATTTCTTTACAAAGAAAGTTCTTAGATGTTGGTCAGCTATAAACTTGACATTTTTAAAGTCT
>NW_015550008.1:0-454 GCF_001515605.1 Sinocyclocheilus anshuiensis
TTAATAAAGCATACAGACAAGCAGAATAGCCCAGAATATGAACGTGACCCGGTAAATCGAATAGCACTTTAAGAGTATCCCTCATAGAAAGAAAATGCTTAATTAATGGACTAAGATAGTGGTATAAAAAGGCCAAATTCGGTATACAGTTTATTAATAAATTATACATGAAAGCAGGTAAGAACAGAAGCGTTTTCCTCCCATAAAGAAAACGCGGCTTAATGAAGACGGTGATAAAAAAAAAAAAGTCCAAATATGCTATAGAACTTATTAAAAATATATTCTGTGTACATGCAAGCAGATGAGCCCATATGAGCTGAATTGCATGATAAGCGTTTTCTTCCCCATAGAAAACCGCGCTTAACGTGGCTTAATATAAGAAGACAGTGATATAAAAAGTCCAACTTTTATATTTGATTAAAAATATACTACAGGCAATCAACGCAGTAATCCA
>NW_015550009.1:0-285 GCF_001515605.1 Sinocyclocheilus anshuiensis
GATGAGAGTGAAAGATAAAACAACAAAATACCCTTTTCTGGTAGCCGAATGAGTATAATTAATTTCTCTTCTCTTTTCCCTTTTGGTTAAGTTTGATTTAGAAGGATGCTTCTAAACCGGTGTTTTGGAATGGAGATTTCTAAATACCAGGACTGTGATTGTTATTAAAATTCCTCCGGTTGAAGGAAAAACAATAAAAATGACAGTATTGGTTTCTTAGCTGTTAAGATTGACACCGTCCACCAATTAGATGTTCCTAGATGCTTGTTCAAATTTTGGCGGATG
>NW_015550009.1:1068-1328 GCF_001515605.1 Sinocyclocheilus anshuiensis
AATTAAAAATTTCAGAGCCCTATTGATAGTTAATGATTAAAAATTCTAATGTTGTTGTCATTAGATTATAAGAGCAATTTATAATTAAATTAATCAGTAGATATTTGTTGCTATGTGAAAGCAAGAACTGAAATAAAATTTTGAAATGAAAGGTAAATTCCAAATCTGTAATTAATTATGAAATGAAATAAAAATTTCAAATCCCTAATTACTTCAATTCATAATATCTACGGATGTCATTCATATTATAAGAGCAGTTA
>NW_015550010.1:0-529 GCF_001515605.1 Sinocyclocheilus anshuiensis
CATTTTTGATATCAAGAATTCGTGTTGGTACTAGTGGAAATGTAAATCCTGATATCAAGAATGAAATTGTTGATATCAAGAATTAAATGGTTGATATCAACCATTTAATTCTTGATATCAACAATTCATATGTTTAAGTTTTAAAAGGGCGACAAAACTATTACAGATATCAAAAATGCATTCCTTACTAGTTACAATTCTAAATGCACATATCAGCTTTGTATTTCTTACTAGTAGAAATATAATTTTTGATATCAACAATGACATTTTTACTAGTACTAGTAAAAATGTGAATTCTTGATATCAAGAATTCATTGTCACTAGTTGCAATGTTAATGTTTATTCTTGATATCAGCAATTACATTTCTACTAGTAACAATGTTAATTCTTGATATCAACAATTCAATTTTCACTAGCTAAAATGCTAATTATTGCTATCAGGAATTAAATTTCAACTAGTAAAAATTATAATTCTTGATATCTTTAATTGTATTTTCACTAGTTAAATGTCACCATAGGCTGCCATTCA
>NW_015550011.1:0-1174 GCF_001515605.1 Sinocyclocheilus anshuiensis
GGGATTAACTGTAAAAACCCGGTATAACCCGGGATAACGGTCTATACGGAACCACGACTGACTGGATTGTTTTTCTTCTTTTTATTTTTATATGGTATAAAAATTATGTCGGCATATTTTAGTAGGCCTATAACTTTTTTTATACTCTGTCACGTATAGCACAGAGAGTGAGAACGAAAAATAATATTTGATTCATTAACGAATTTTTGACAGAACTATCTAACTATCTTGACTAGACTATCAGAGGAAAAAATAAAGACAATTGTTAAACCCCGTTTTTTTTCATAAAGAACAAACAAAATTGTAATTAGTAGAGTTTTATTTCTAAAACGAATCAAACTAATAAAAAATAAACATAGCTTACATACCCTTTCATTCAAAACTACGCCATCGTTGCTTAAATAAAGTTTGAATACACTACTAGTTTAAAATCACAGTATAATATAATTTGTGTAAGCCTATGAAACACACCTATATCTCGTAATTACAGTTTAATTTACATTAAATACTAGCTTCAATGACAGCCCCACTTTGTGCATGCACATTCAAATCCAATACTGCGCATGCTCGTCAAACATCCAATACGTATCCACCTTTTCCTTTAACGCGGAAGTAAGCCTATGGGTGAGACTTCCGGTTCATTAGCCGCTTTAGGGAAATAACGAGAAGAATAACAACGTGCAGTAAACGGTAAAACTGTGTTTATTATAATGTTTGTAAATATTTCGCGTCGGCATTAGGCGTTTCTGAATGAAATAAAAAAATGCGACCTTCTTTTCTCTGTAAATTAAGGGTGCACACTATTGCTGAAAAACACAATCACTACTTAGCAGTCAGATGTCCGGACAAAGGCACAGATCCCTAAACGACCATTTCTGCAGATGAAACTTTTTTTGTAGAAGCATTTTTTAAATTTGCACTAGCACCTCATGACTACACCACGTTATGTACGAGAGAATTTGTGGAATTTACAAAACATGGTGACATTAATTTTTAAGTAAATATAATGGGAGATATATTGCGTCACCAAATATTATTGAGGTCATGTACATATATTGCGCGATAAGTCGATATATTGATTATTGCGACAGGCTTATCCAAAACAAAAACTGTTATTATTATGTAATCAGTAAAGATGCATTTCTTTCTAAAGGCGCGTCCAATGATGAGATGG
>NW_015550012.1:0-153 GCF_001515605.1 Sinocyclocheilus anshuiensis
GCGGATCAAGGGGCTCAGGAGGCCATGGTGGAACAGGGGGCTCAGATTTCCATGGTGGAGCCGGGGACTCGGGAGGCCATGGCGGAACAGGGAACTCAGGTTGCCATGGCGGATCAAGGGGCTCAGGAGGCCATGGCGGAACAGGGGGCTCAG
>NW_015550012.1:411-511 GCF_001515605.1 Sinocyclocheilus anshuiensis
AGCCCTCCCTGGGCTGAACTGGGGGTCAGGAGCCCTTCCTGGGCTGAACTGGGGGTCAGGAGCCCTTCCTGGGCTGAACTGGGGATAAGGAGCCCTTCCT
>NW_015550013.1:0-947 GCF_001515605.1 Sinocyclocheilus anshuiensis
TGACAAACGATTCCTGGGGGACTTGCTCGGAGCTGCTGCTGCTGTTGGCTCCTGAGGCAACATGTAAGGGAGAGCCAGACTGAGATGCCCCAGCTGAGAGAACAACTCACACTACAGGGCCAAACCCTACAGACTACAGGCAAATCATTGAAGGGCACCCTGGTGGTTCTGAACACCCACAGTGTCCTGCTGAACCAAACCGTGAACTCCGTGAAACAGTTATTCTCTGTTATACAGAAAATGATGTTGCCCAAACTCAGCTGGTCACCGCACTGATGTCTGACATGCTCCGTGAGGTGAGCTCCTCCATCGACAGCCTAGCCATGGGTAGAATTCCTCCGTATCTGGTGCCCCTGAGCCTAGTACAAATGGTGTTGTCCTCTGCTACTACCCATCCACCTGACTCTCTCCAAGCCCACCTTGCCTACTCCTTGGGAGGATCCATCCTGCTACATGTCGACCCCGAGCAGAGCGAGATGGCGTTTCTTCTGAATCTACCCATCATTGAATCCGACAACATTTACAGACTCAAAGACATTGTCAATGTTGGATTTTGGCAAGGAAACACTCACATCAGAATACACACACCAGATATGGTAGCCTACCACGACAATAACCCACAGTTATACCTGGCCCCAAACCTGCGTATGTGTACCCTGACCAAAGACATTCATTATCTCTGCCCCAGCAAGCCCTTCCTTCGAGACAACACTGAAGGAATCTGCGGGTTACAACCCATGCAAAGAGAGACACTCTGCCCCGCTGAGGCCAAGCCTCGCACACAAGTCACAGAAACGCAAGCAGAGATTGTGGAAAATCAGTGGCTCGTCAACACGCCCATCCTCTTGTCCATGTCACTGACAAACCACACACCGAACAGAAAAATATGTTGGCATCATCTCACCGCAAAGGCTCTTCTTTACCAAGGCTGCACCCTTCCGGCTCAT
>NW_015550013.1:1063-1235 GCF_001515605.1 Sinocyclocheilus anshuiensis
GTGACCCGGCGCTGTACCACCTTCCAAGTGAAGAGTACCAATCCGAGGTAGAAATGTCAGCCTTCTTCAGGGACCACAATCTCACCCTGGAACTTGAATTGGAAATGAGCATTGAGAAAGGGGGGTGCCAGACGATTGACATCACCCCAATCGACACAGCCCTCCAAGCACT
>NW_015550014.1:0-141 GCF_001515605.1 Sinocyclocheilus anshuiensis
TCTCTGGGTCCCAGGAGGGCACGGAGAGTTGCAGACGGACTAACGTTGGACCTCACTCATCCTCCTCCTTCGCCAGTCGGCAGCAGCGGGCGGTTCGAGAGCGTCAACAAAGGCCCTACTCACGCACCCTCTGCCAACCCG
>NW_015550014.1:748-956 GCF_001515605.1 Sinocyclocheilus anshuiensis
AGCTGAAGGACGCGTACTTTCATGTGTCGATCCTTCCGCGCCACAGACCATTTCTGCGGTTTGCATTCGAAGGACGGGCATATCAGTACAAGGTCCTGCCCTTCGGGCTGTCCCTGTCTCCCTGTGTCTTTACGAAGGTCGCGGAGGCAGCTCTTGTTCCCTGCAGAGAGCAGGGTGTTCGCGTTCTCAACTATCTAGATGATTGGCT
>NW_015550015.1:0-333 GCF_001515605.1 Sinocyclocheilus anshuiensis
TGTTATTCCTGTGTTATGCCTGTGTTATTACTGTATTATTCCTGTATTATTAATGTGTTATTTCTGTGTTATTACTGCGTTATTACTGTTATTCCTGTTTTATTACTGAATTATTCCTGTGTTATTACTGTGTATTTCCTGTGTTATTTCTGTTATTACTATGTTATTCCTGTTATTTCTGCTATTACTGTGTAATTTCTGTGTTATTACTGAGTTATTCCTGTGTTATTACTGTGTTATTGCTGTGTTATTACTGTGTATTAATGTGTTATTCCTCTGTTATTACTGAGTTATTCCTGTGTTATTTCTGTGTTATTACTGTGTTATTAATGT
>NW_015550015.1:351-839 GCF_001515605.1 Sinocyclocheilus anshuiensis
CTGCATTATTACTGTGTTATTACTGAGTTATTCCTGTTTTATTACTGAATTATTCCTGTGTCATTACCATGTTTTTCCTGTGTTATTGCTGTTATTTCTGTGTTATTTCTGTGTTATTACTGTGTTATTATTGATTTATTCCTGTTATTTCTGTGTTATTGCTGCATTATTACTGTGTTATTACTGTGTTATTCCTGTGTTATTCCTGTGTTATTACTGCGTTATTACTGAGTTATAACTGTGTTATTTATGTTATTACTGAGTTATTACTGTGTTATTACTGTGTATTTCCTGTGTTATTTCTGTTATTACTGAGTTATTCCTCTGTTATTTCTGTTTTATTACTGTGTCATTACTTTGTTATTCCTGGGTTATTTCTGTGTTATTCCTGAGAATTTCTGTTATTACTGTGTTATTCCTGTTATTTCTGTTATTACTGCGTCATTCCTGAGTTATTACTGTGTTAATCCTGTATTATTCCTGTGTTA
>NW_015550015.1:1844-2003 GCF_001515605.1 Sinocyclocheilus anshuiensis
TCCTGAGTATTTCCTGTGTTATTTCTTTGTTATTACTGTGTTATTCCTGTGTTATTTCTGTTATTACTGTGTTAGTTCTGTTATTACTGTGTTATTCCTTTTATTTCTGCTATCACTGAGTTATTCCTGTTATTTCTGTGTTATTACTGTGTTAATCCT
>NW_015550016.1:0-118 GCF_001515605.1 Sinocyclocheilus anshuiensis
CCAGTCAAAAGTTTTTGAACAGTAAGATTTTTAATGTTGTTGTATCTTTTATTTTTTTTTTAAATAATTCTCTTCTGCTCAACAAGGCTGCATTTATTTGATCCAAAGTACAGCAAAA
>NW_015550016.1:517-790 GCF_001515605.1 Sinocyclocheilus anshuiensis
GAAGTCTTTAAAAAACATAAAAAAAATCTTACTGTTCAAAAACTTTTGACTGGTAGTGTATGCTAGCCAATATTTTTTATTAGTTTTTATTAGGCTTTTTTAAATAGTGTTCATATCGATATCGGATTTATACCGTATCGACCGAAATTAAGAAATATATCGTGATATACATTTTGGCCATATCGTCCAGCTAGGGCTGGACAATAATTCAATATCAATATGTAGGCCTATCGCGATATAATTTTTTTCAATAACGGTGATATGATTTTTAAA
>NW_015550017.1:0-264 GCF_001515605.1 Sinocyclocheilus anshuiensis
CAGCAATCAGTTTAAAAGGGTAAGGGAGCAAGCATGAAAGCTGAGTCTTGGACAAGTGTGTTTGCTGACTAGTGAAGGAAAAGCAAAAGCTTACAGCACCTGGTATTCCCAGGCGGTCTCCCATCGAAGTACTAACCAGGCCAGACCCTGCTTAGCTTCCGAGATCAGATGAGGCCGTAAGCGTGGACTGCCACAAAGAGTGGGCTATTTGAAGATCAGCCACTCTACAGGCCAGTGTATTAGATAAGTAGTAAAGAAAACGCT
>NW_015550017.1:694-1216 GCF_001515605.1 Sinocyclocheilus anshuiensis
CATTACTGTTTCTCCTCTATGCCCCGCCTTTCTGAAACGCGTCGATTTTTACAAAGCTCATGGTTCTGAACACAGACATAATAAATACCTAGACGCTTCATTGGCCGCTTGACCGCAAGTCAACGTCGCCGCCATATTGGTGAAGGCAACTCTCATATCGGGACAGGCGAAAACATACCTGACTCGTCAGCAGCTTGGGCATCTACAAACCGTCGCACAATAATAAAAACAGACCTCGGGGTATTATCTTTCACAGGTAAGACTGAACAGTTGTTTCTGTATGTTTTTTGGTCATTTTTAGCTTTATGTTGACAGCTTAATTAGCCACCAGTGGCAGACTATTAATAGCTAGCGATATCGCTAGTAAGCTGTGAAAGCTGAGACTTTATATGAAATCAAAGTTTAAGTGAATTCTTAAGTTTTAACTTTAAATTGTAGTTTATATCATAAAGTAAACGGTGTTATGAGCACAATATGTACAGTGAGCACTTTGACAAGACAATGCCAGACTGTCAGGATTAG
>NW_015550018.1:0-307 GCF_001515605.1 Sinocyclocheilus anshuiensis
CCTTTTGGCCTGCTGTACATGAGACCCTTGCAGTGGTGGCTCAAAGCCAAGGGATTTTCCCCCAGGGGGAATCCGCTTCGCATGATCAAGGTCACGCGGCGATGCTTACGTGCCTTAGACATGTGGAAGAAACGTTGGTTCCTGGTTCAAGGCCCGATGTTAGGGGCTCCTTGTCGTCGCGTAACGCTAACGACGGATGCCTCTCTCATGGGCTGGGGAGCGGTCATGAGTGGCCGCTCTGCCCAGGGTCTGTGGGAAGGCCATCATCTCTTTTGGCACATCAACTGCCTGGAGATGCTGGCCGTGT
>NW_015550018.1:694-869 GCF_001515605.1 Sinocyclocheilus anshuiensis
GACACACTGTCCGCTCTGGTTCTCCCTCACGCATCCAGCTCCACTGGGGCTGGATGCCATGGTGCAGACGTGGCCGAGGCTTCATCTGTACGCTTTTCCGCCGATCGCTCTGCTCCCGGGAGTTCTGGCAAGGGTATGCCGGGATGGGGTCCGTCTGTTGCTAGTAGCCCCGTTC
>NW_015550019.1:0-810 GCF_001515605.1 Sinocyclocheilus anshuiensis
CCCCTGACTACAATGTCCAGCAAAACATCAGAATAATCGAAAACCAATGCATATGGGGTGGGCAAATATTGGGTGGTGTGTACTTCCGAATGTCCAGCAATTTGTCTCTGGTGAAACTGATTGCAGGGATATAACTAAAGACAGGACAAACTAACAAAAGCATAAAAACAACTGCGGAGCACGCCACGGGGCAGCCATCAGCGTCGGCGCCATCGCGAGAATAACTCAAATAACACTCCACACCTAACCACTTACAAGATGTAGTAAGATACTGTGCAGATCTTAAATAAACAATGTGATTTAGTTCACAAACAACTGACAGTTTTGACCTAAATATGATTTTCAGTTACAATAATTAATCCTAAAATTCGACATTAGTCGACATTACTTTTAGCAGCATCAGACGCGCGCGCTCACAAGATCTCCCGGTTCTCACATTACTTGTGAATTCAGTTCACTGGAGACTCGCACTCAACAAATAATTTGAATCAGTGAGTTGTCGACTCGAGAACAGCTGCAATCGGTTCATTTTAATTCGACAATGAATCGTTTGGTGCGATTTGCGAACCAATTTAAAAGGTTAATTGAAAGGAATCAGTTCGTTCTTGAATCAGACACCGCTTCTGCGTGTCGGAGCACGTGATATATTATAAGGAGTAACGATAAGGAGTAACTATATGTTTTATGAAATGTAGTGAAGTAAAAAGTACGATCTTTTGCTTTGGAATGTAGTGAAGTAAAAGTAAAAGTTACTAAAAAAAACCGACTCCAGTAAAGTACAGATACATGAAAAATGTACTTAAGTACAGT
>NW_015550020.1:0-150 GCF_001515605.1 Sinocyclocheilus anshuiensis
CCGAGGTGGTGGAGCTCCTCTGGAGGGAATTTGGCCAGGCGGAAGAGGATCTATTTGCGTCGAAGGAAACGACACACTGCCCGCTCTGGTTCTCCCTAACGCATCCAGCTCCACTGGGGCTGGATGCCATGGTACAGACGTGGCCGAGGC
>NW_015550020.1:284-492 GCF_001515605.1 Sinocyclocheilus anshuiensis
TTCTGGCCGGCCCGAGTATGGTTCTCGGACTTGGTGTCCCTCCTCGACGGCTCTCGGCTGGAGATTCCGATCAGGAGGGACCTCCTCTCTCAGGCGGGGGGCACCTTTTTTCACCCCCGCCCGGAGTTATGGAAGTTGTGGCCCCCGAGGGGGCACAGCTCCGAGCATCTGGTCTCTCAACTGAGGTTGTTGAGACTATACTCCAGTC
>NW_015550021.1:0-170 GCF_001515605.1 Sinocyclocheilus anshuiensis
CTGTGAGTTCGGAAGCGGACTCCACCACCTCAGGAGGTTCTGCAGTGGATGCTACCACTTCTGGAGGCACTGAATTGGATTCATGGACAGGAGAGGCCTCTGGAGCAGATTCATAGACAGGAGAGGCCTCTGGAGCAGACTCGTGGATAGAAGAGGACTCTGGAGTGCAG
>NW_015550021.1:1119-1278 GCF_001515605.1 Sinocyclocheilus anshuiensis
TCTGACTTGGTAGATATGACATGAGTAAACTTTGACTTAACTGGCATGATGTGAGCAGGTCCTGGAGTAGTAAGCATGACGTGAGCAGGCTTTGATGTAGCAGACATGACGTGTGCAGGCTGTGGCTTGGCAGGCATGACATGAGCAGGTTCCGTAGAC
>NW_015550022.1:0-1008 GCF_001515605.1 Sinocyclocheilus anshuiensis
CGGTGGTGCGAGGACCCTCTTGTATCTGCTCCGTTTATTATTATTGTTGTTATTATTATTATTATTATCATTATTATTTTTCTCCGGAATGAATCGCATTTTTGAGAGCCTGGACAGGCCCGAAAAGTCATGAAACTTTGCACATGGCCCAGAAGTGGCGTAAATTTACATCTAATATGGGTTTCAGAAGTGGGTGTGGCAAAATGGCTCGACAGCGCCAACTATACACATTCTACGGAGTGCGCCTCGAGCTACGTTTCAAGTACATGTACGAAAATCGGTACACACATGTAACACACCAATACCTACAAAAAAGTCTCCTGGTACGAAATCCGTATCCCAACAGGAAGTCGGTTATTTTGAATTTTCTCTGCAAAATTTGTGTCGTTTTTGCCATTTTCAGGGGTTGTACTTTAACGAACTCCTCATAGAGATTTATTCAGATCAACACCAAAGTTGGTCAGTGTAATCTAAAGGCCTTTGCGATGTTAAATTGCGAAGATCTTGAGTTTTCGTTGAAGAGCGTGTCCGTGGCGGCCTCGCAAATTTCGATGTTTCGCCATGAAAAAGGAAGTTGCTATAACTCAGACATACAATGTCCGATCTGCCCCAAACTTCACATATTTGATAAGACTCCGGTCCTGAACGGATCAACATGCCCATATTCAGTTATAGTCATAGCGCCACCTGCTGGCAACAGGAAGTGACATATTTTACGCTGTAACGAACTCCTCCGAGAAATTTAATGACATCAATTTTTTTTTTTGGTCAGTCTAATCTAAAGGCCATTGCGATGTTAAATTGTGAAGATCTTGAGTTTTCGTTAAAGGATGTGTCCATGGCACCGTGACAAATTTCAAAGAGTCCTGGCCTGAACACATCTAAAGGCCAATATTTCATCGGGTGTGGCAAAATGGCTCGACAGCGCCATCTATACACTTTCCACGGAGTGCGCCATGTGTCATTTTTGCTATTTTCAGACATTGTATTTTAACGAACTCCTCCTAG
>NW_015550023.1:0-125 GCF_001515605.1 Sinocyclocheilus anshuiensis
CATTATTACATCCAACAACAGAACACCTCAATCGCTTAGGATTCACTCTTGTCTACATCTGCGCCGGCGGTGAAACAATGGCGGACTGATGACAGTCACTCAGGGCGGGTCTAAGGTAAGACGCC
>NW_015550023.1:533-790 GCF_001515605.1 Sinocyclocheilus anshuiensis
GTGCATATAAACAGTGTTTCAATATTAAGAACAGTGCACAACCTGCCTGTGCATGCTAATGTGTGAATGCCAGTATATGTATACAACAAGGGCACAAAAGTAGCAAAAAACTGCCAAGAAACTGTCATACAAAGCTGAAAATACACTCATACCTCATGGGAAACAACCACTGAGAAAAGCTTGAAAAAAACACAAAAAACACACCATTAGTTCACAGAACTACCACATTTTGCTATAAGTTTGATTGCATCATATAA
>NW_015550024.1:0-831 GCF_001515605.1 Sinocyclocheilus anshuiensis
CTCCAATACTTCTTCTATCATTTCAGGTTTAGTTATTCAAATGCTCGAAAAACATACAGCTGCGAAATTTGCTTTGCTTCAGGAAGCATGAAAATATATAGTTATGATGTGTTTTTCATATGATTTTGTTGAGCTAGTTTTGCATCAAACACAATGTAATTTTTGGCAATAGAGATCTGGCAGCAACAGCGCATTTTTCTGCTTGCGCGAGCGCTTCGCGGACAGCTACCTCACACATGAGATCAGCCGCATGGCAGCAAAACACCGAGAACGCGCTACAATCCTGACTTGTCACAGCTACAGAGCGGAGGCGCCAAAGCTGCGGAGAATCCGCTTAACCGGAAGTTTCCGTAACTGACGTAGATTTAAAGAAAATTACTGTTGTTTTTCAAATAAATAATTTTACGTACTTATTCCCAACACTTTATTAATCTTTAAGTTACATCTCAAACGACAAGGGATCAACTTATAATCATGTTTATATTAATTATCCCGTGAACTCATTTTCTCAGGCGGCCTGGGTATGCGGAGCATTCGCAGCTTATATGGACGCAGTGCCACTGGTACATTCTTAAATGCAAACGTGCTTCATGTGAAAGGCTATTTGTTTAATGTTGGGAATTTCCCCCTGCCTATTCAAATAAATAAATAAGTATCATATTCATACCAGTAGCAAACATCAGATGAACATCAGATGGACGAGATCGTCAACATATGTATAAATAATGACAAAGTGCTTATTCTGAAATCTGAATAAAATTGTAGTCAACATATGTATTACAAATGCAAAGTGCTTATTCTGAAATCTGAATAAAATTGTATATATTTTTT
>NW_015550025.1:0-195 GCF_001515605.1 Sinocyclocheilus anshuiensis
CACAGAAATAACACAGGGATAACTCAGTAATAGCAACAATAACAGTAATAACACAGTAATAAAAGAAATAACACAGGACTAACACAGTAATAAGAGAGGAACAATTCAGTAATAACACACAAATAACACAGTAATAACGCAGTGATAACACAGTAATAAAACAGGAATAACACATTAATAACACAGTAATCAACA
>NW_015550025.1:292-1013 GCF_001515605.1 Sinocyclocheilus anshuiensis
AATAACACAGTAATAACACAGGAATAACACAGTAATAACAAAGAAATAACACCGGAATAACAGAAATAACTCAGGAATAACAGAAATGACACAGGACTAACACAGTAATAACACAGGATTAACAGTAATAACACAGTAATAACAGAAATAACACAGTAATAACTCAGTAATAGCAGAAATAAGAGGAATAACACCGGAATAACAAATTACTCAGGAATAACAGAAATCACACAGGACTAACACAGGAATAACACAGGATTAACACAGTAATAACGCAGTAATAACACAGGAATAACACAGTAATAACACAGTAATAACACAGTAATAACGCAGTAATAACACAGGAATAACACAGTAATAACAGAAATAACACATGAAATACAAGAAATACAAAGAGGAATAATTCAGTAACAATACAGGAATAACCCAGTAATAACGCAGTAATAACACAGAAATAACACAGTTATAACACAGGAATAACTCAGTAATAACACAGGAATAACAAATTAATAACACAGCAATAAAACAGGAATAACACAGTAATAACACAGGAATAACACAGGCATAACACAGAAATCACACAGTAATAACACAAGAATAAATAAGTAATAACACATTAATAACACAGTAATGACACAGTAATTACAAAGTAATAACACAGGAATAACACAGAATTAACACAGTAATAACACAGTAATAACAGAAATAACGCAGTAATAAC
>NW_015550025.1:16445-19412 GCF_001515605.1 Sinocyclocheilus anshuiensis
ATTTAATTTAAAGAGAAATAAGAATAAAATAAGACTAAACAAAAACAGATCTAACAAGCAGAAAAGTAAACAAAATGTAAAAAAAAAAATGTAAAATAAAAAACAAAGAAAATAAGCACAAACAAAAGCATAAAAGAATGAAAGAATGTAAAAAATAACAAATTAATAAAAAAATGAAAGTAAAACCAAACCAAACAAAATATATTAAACATACTGTGAACAGTTCACTAGTGTACGTAATAAAAAATAAATAAACAGGTTTATTAACTTAACTTTATTCACCTACATTTAATGCAAAAATAATACAAGATGAAAGAAACAAAATAAGAGAGCAAAAAAAAAAACTTATTAAAACAAAAATCAAAAAGAAACAATTGGAAGAACAAAACCAAAGAAAACAAACAAAACAAAACAAAGAATGAAGGGGAAAAAAGCAAACAAAACCAAAATAAATTAAACATGATATGTACGATTCATTAGCGTATGTTACTTAAAAAAATTATGTAGGCGGGGACAAATAATAATAACCAATAACATCATAGCACACCTTTAACGAGCCAATCAAATCACAATTAATAAATCAAAACTGAAGGAAAACGGCACAATGATGAAAGAACAAACGAATTAACAAAAACAAAAATATATTGTGCGCAATTCAGCGGTGTACATTTCTTTAAAAAATAAACAGATTTTGTAATTTTCGATGAAGAAAACTTTAAAACCTTAAATTTTAGGCAGGGACAAATAATAATAACCAATAACATCATAGCACACTTTTAATGAGCCAATCAAATCACAGGTAATAAATCAAAACGCAAGTTAAAGATGTCGCAAGGCTGTTTCAAATCATTACTCTTAAAAAAATAAAATAAAAATAAATAAATAAATAACTTTTTAGATTTGGAGCAATTAAACAAGCTTAGAAAGTGCAAACAAAATGAATACGTCACATTTGAGACTTGAGCATCACGCGAGAGCGCCAATGTCATCAGATGGTGTTTGTCGCAGCCGACGTTCCCCGTAATTACCAAAGCCACTAGAAAGCAAGCCTGCAACCTTTAGCCGAAAAAGCGTAACGGCTAAAGCTAATGCTTCCAGTTTGTCAGTAAGTGGGAAAGGAGACCAGAGGCTGTTTTTTTGAATGGATGTCAATGGAGGAGAGGCTTCACTACGCTGAATAAACAGCTTTTTAGAGGAAACTGCGTATCATTTAATGAATCGACAGCCTATCTGCTAATCTTCAACATGTTTTACACTAAACGACACTTTTGGATTGAACTATTTTTAGAGTTTACCGTGAAAAAAAATGCTGTTTTATAAGAGAAGTCAGACTTTTTGCGAGAGGTGGGCTTCAGCTTACAGCACTTCTCATTCATTCCTATGGTATCTGTAAACGGCGATTGAGTGTCGCACAACTCTGACTGAAGTTCAGTGACGTCAAGGCTGTAATGTGATTGGTTATTAATGCACACGTGATCCAAGTTAGCCGTTACGCTTTCCCTAATAGATCCTTTTAGGGGCCACGTCACAATTATGTCACAGCGCTACCTGGAGGAAAAACAAAGGGAAAACTGGAGACGGCCAATTCAAACCAGCACAGATTCGGCTACACAAGGAGCTTAAAATATCATCTTGTTGTGATATTGGGTGCCAGAATCGACGTAGTACAGGCTCCAATTGAAATTTTAACACATAGCTGCTGCTACTGCCAGACAAAAAACCGACGACAGCTGTGGTTAAACGCGATAAAACGAGCGGACTGGACAGAAACTATCGTTTGCAGCGCACACTTCTTATCAAAAAAGGATAAATAAAGTATTGTCTTTTGTTGTTATGGATTATGTGGTTTGTGTTGCGCGTCTAAAGATTTCTTATGCATCTCACGACTGTCATGTACGAAATAAAGCCTGTGTGCATGTGTGTAAAACATCAAACTGACGATTTGTATGCTTAATTATCTGTAATTGTATATACATTGTTGCGATTGATTGTGGATGGAATTTTTAAGAACTTGGCAAGAAAGAATAATCAAATTATTCAAAATTAGCAGTTTCTGGAATTGTATTTCTAGAAAATATCCACATCTTACTTTAAATGTACTGTATGTAACGTAAAGGTACTGTAATGTCACTGTAAACCTACATAATTTACAGGAGGTATATTAAAATAACTATTTGGCCATTGTAAACCTACATCATTTACAGGAGGTATATTAAAATAACTATTTGGCCATTACATGATACATACATCTTTAAATCATATAGGCCTATCCATCACGTTGAATGTTAACTTTTTTGTTTGTATTTTGGCCCAGTTCACTCTTAAGTAGCTGTAAAAATAGATGCCTGCTGACACTGAAATATATATACATCTTCATGACTAGATAGACACAGGTGAGTTTCTCTTTACTGTACACTTTAGGTTTCTCTATAGATGTGAGTCACTCAATCCTGTCAGATCGTCCATCCTTTGAGTGATTCTGGTTTCGTCCGTTAAAGTTAACCTTTTCAAATAACAATCATACACTCTAAAAAAAATACTGGGTTGTTTCAACCCAACTTTGAGTCAAAAGTGTAGTCCCAGACAGCGAGTGACCTAACATATGCAGGTAAAATCGGATTTTCTCCAGTCACTGTTAAAAAAAAAAAGCTAACAAACTTCATAGCTAGCGTGAGTGAAGCGTTCAGGGGAATCTTTCTGCCTCCACCTAAGCTCCACCCACAGAAAAACATCACAATGTTAACTAACAGAAAAAGGGTCTATCCACCTTTGTCTTCAACGCGGAAGTAAGCCTATTGGGCGAGACTTCCGGTTCATTAGCCGCTGTAGTAATTGTTTAACAAAACAAGCCCAAGTATGTATACTGCATCCAATCAGTCATCATAACGTTACTACACACACACACACACACACACACACTAAAGAGGCGCTGGTGCTGATGTAAACGTCGACAGCCGCACTTATCAC
>NW_015550026.1:0-107 GCF_001515605.1 Sinocyclocheilus anshuiensis
TTGCAAATGTCGCGCTGCGAGTGTGGCTCGTGCATGGAATCTTGCGCGATGCAGAATGGCAGTGAGTGCGTCGCCTGTCTGGGCAGCCCCCACGCAGAGACTGCACT
>NW_015550026.1:948-1325 GCF_001515605.1 Sinocyclocheilus anshuiensis
CGGGTTGAACGATCAGACTTGAGCAATCCTCTACACACATCATGCGTGCTTAATCTGCCAGTGTGTGTTACACATGAGGATCGGTGCACCTCATTATACGAGCAGCTTAATCCTCCCAGGCAGATCAAAGCGAAACGTGGGCAGCTTCGCATTTGTGTGTGCGTCGCTGAGCCCTGCCTCCCCCGCTCTTGTGTTTCTCTCCTCCCAGTTACTCGGAGGTAGAAATGACAAACTCGCGGGTATGAACGATCAGGCTTGAGTGATTTAATGCCGGCAAGCCCCCGCATGCATCACTCTCCACGCAGCCCTTTGATCTGCCAGTGTGTTTACATGTGAGGATCGGAGCAGAACGCTGTCACCAATGATTCAATATCGCT
>NW_015550027.1:0-821 GCF_001515605.1 Sinocyclocheilus anshuiensis
GAGCTTCCTTGTGCTAAGTAGGCCTGCCCTCTACTAAAGATTTTTGTAGTCAACTAGTCGCAAGTTATATTAAATTGATTAATATAATAATATATTAACCATACTTCAATATAGGCTATAGGCATACGTATTAGGCTAGAGCTTAAGCTCGCGCATAAAGCAATTGCCACAAAGCACCGACAAAGTGATTATGAACGTGTCGGGGGAAAAGAAGACATTTTAATTATTTATTAATAAACTAGTGCTTTCTGAGTCAGTGTCGGGTGCAAAGATGAGGTTGCCGAATGCCGACGCTGACTCACCATCTCCACATGGACGTGCCTTTAATAGAAATGCACCTTTTTATACGGACTACAAAATTAAAGAATATTACAAAATCGAGTGGGCAAGTTTTCCTTATATTTATTTTATTATTCATATAAAAATTATAATAACCTGTTTTGGTTATATTTACTATTAATTGCGTGCCCACGATAACAATATCGTGCATAGTCATTACCGTGATATATCGCATTACCGAATACCGGCACAAGTCTACGTGCATATTGAGGAAACGATGGATGGTTTTCAAGCGAAAGTCAAGTAAAAGACCGCTTCTTAAACCAGAGAAGGTGAACATGTTGGTATTCTTGTGGGGGGGAAAAAAACATGCACGCAGTGTCACTGGCAGCAAGTTTAGTTTTACTTTTCTTCTTGTTTTGTTTTCATTTTGAAAAGCTTATCTTTGCTGTTTACCTCACCTTATGCTATGGAGGCTATGGAGGTCTTTTTTTTTCTTGATTCCTCAGTGTTTGCTAAATGTTCTGTAATTTATTAGTCAT
>NW_015550028.1:0-139 GCF_001515605.1 Sinocyclocheilus anshuiensis
CTTATGTAGCATGATGCTACAGTTTGCATGAATGGTCACGTAGCACGCGCTTTCGGTCGTGTGACGTTAGTATGAACGGACATCTGCATATGATCGGAACTCCACGCAGCTCCCGCGCTACTCTCCATTGGAAATTAAT
>NW_015550028.1:508-892 GCF_001515605.1 Sinocyclocheilus anshuiensis
CAATGTCAAACACTGATCGATCTGCGCCGCACCTCTTCTAGTCGAACACACCGGCTAGTGCTGCAGGCTTAAGGCCAAAGTATACTTCGGCCGTCCGCCTCCACATTACATCATTTTCGTCATCAGGAGGGCTCGCGGACAGCCGTGCACCCCGTCCGCGTGCAGGCAATTTTTTGAGACCGCACGGACGGTCCGCGTACAACAGCGCATGCGTGAGGTGACAGTTGAGACAGAGCGCAAGTCAAACTGCGCCTGTGTCGAGCTCGTCCGGCCGCACTCATCCGCGGTTGAGTACACTTTGAAAGCTGTGCGGACACGGCTGAGCGCGAGACGGAACGTAACGCGGAAAGTGAAGTATACCCGGGCCTTTATTGGCTCACTGAC
>NW_015550029.1:0-253 GCF_001515605.1 Sinocyclocheilus anshuiensis
CTGCTTCTGTGCAGCCGAGAGCTGCTGGGCCAAGCTCTTGACCGCATCACTGAAGAGGCCGGTCACAGGGGCATTAAGGAACCGAACTTTGTCGGCGCCCCTCATATCAACCAGACTCCTGGACCACAAGTGTGGACATCACACGACCCAGAGAACTCGCGGTGACCTTCGTCGTTTGGAGCGTGAGGTCAGTAGCGGTTCGGAGCTCTTTCAGAACTTCCAGATCATGACCACCCTCGTGCAGGTCCCTCAC
>NW_015550029.1:268-400 GCF_001515605.1 Sinocyclocheilus anshuiensis
CCTCAGTGCCTTGGCCTGATGAACCTGCAGTAATGCCATAGCGTGTACGGCGGAGGCAGCTTCTCCACAGGCGTATAAGCATCGCTTACCAGCCAGACGAGTACCTACAGACCCGGGAGGGGAGGCACGGTT
>NW_015550029.1:492-962 GCF_001515605.1 Sinocyclocheilus anshuiensis
AGGGTGGTGAGGGAGGAGGAACCAGCAGGTCGGTTTCTGGCAGTAAAAGGTGCCATCCATGACCTGGTGAGCTCCTCATGCACCTCCGGGAAGAAAGGCACCGGGGCAGTTCTCAGCGCGAGCCACCTCGAGAAACCAATCGTCCAACCTCAAGGGCTCGGGACACAGTGGAGGTTTCCACTCGAGCCCTCCCCCCACGGCGGCCCGGGAAAGCATAGCCAACATCTCCGGATCCGATTCAGGCATTGCTACCATCCCGGAGGGCAGCAGAACAGCCGAATTTTCCTCTACAGAGAGCTCTCCCTCCGATGCAGTGATCGACATCCGGTCATTGGGAGGAGCCCCGAGGGATACCGCTGGTACACTCTTTGAAGAGGGCCCAGTGCATTCCTTCGGCGGCTCGGCTGGCTGCGGAGCGCTGGAGGAGTGGTGGGCCCCCAAGGGTTGATTCCCTGAGGGGGTTGCCACCA
>NW_015550029.1:1369-1641 GCF_001515605.1 Sinocyclocheilus anshuiensis
TAGAGAAATGCTCTTTTACGTGCTGAGACGCACAGGGGAAACGGCCATTTGCAGTACGACAGGGGGTAATGCAGCCTGAAGTGCGCAATCCACTCGACACAGGAACAACCACCGCTGAAGCGCCGTCCACCAACACAAAAAGTTCCCGAGAGCGCACTAGACTCGTCACACACGAAGCAGTTTGGTAGGAGCAGAACGATGTTGTCGCTCTTGTCGCTCGCAAACACCTGGTATGCATTGCACCGGCTGCCTTTTTATGCTCATGCTGTGAT
>NW_015550030.1:0-497 GCF_001515605.1 Sinocyclocheilus anshuiensis
CTTTCACAATTTTGTATCACTCCGCTTGTTCTAGCCGGGTCTAGTGTTGTCAAAAGACCAGGTATTTTGGTACCAAGTCGGTACGAAAAAAATGAAAACGTTACGGTACCAGGTTTTCTTAAGTACCGGTGGTACCGAGTACCCGGTCAACCCGGTTCTTGATGCGCTAAACGAAGCTATCCTCTTCCAGTGTTGCCAAGTCCGCGGTTTTCCCGCAGAATTGGACTGCTTTAACACTGTTGCCGCAGGTTGTTTTTCATGTCCGCGGGTTGAAAAACGACCCCATTAACGTAATTTCCTGCGGAATTGGGCTGCTTTAACACTGTTGCCGCGGGTTGTTTTTCATGTCCGCGGTTTGAAAAACGACCCCATTAACGTGATATTTAGCCCCTGGAATGGGGGAATCCCGCCAAAACGTGTATTTTATCCCCGGAACGCGGAATGCGATAGGAGACACCCTCGAAACGCGATTGGGCGGGTTTTGTTGTGAAAACCTG
>NW_015550031.1:0-140 GCF_001515605.1 Sinocyclocheilus anshuiensis
TTGAACACTATGTGTGAATGTTATAATAAATGTATTAAAACAGAGTTGTTGTAATGACTATTATCATTATTAGAGCCCGACCGATATATCGTTTTGCCGATATTATCGGCCGATATGAGCCTGTCGCCGATATATCGGTA
>NW_015550031.1:492-571 GCF_001515605.1 Sinocyclocheilus anshuiensis
CCCGCGTCGATAGCCCCCGGGGTTCGGCAGTTAAGGGTGGTTAAATTCGCGGTCCGGCGCCGACCGATCTAGCAATCCC
>NW_015550032.1:0-513 GCF_001515605.1 Sinocyclocheilus anshuiensis
TCTGGTCTCTCGGCTGAGATTACCGACACTATTATGAATTCTAGGCCTCCCTCCACGAGACGCGTATATGCTTTCAAGTGGAGACTTTTTGCCTCTTGGTGTAGACAGCGCACTTTGGATCCAGTTCACTGCCCTATAGGTTCAGTACTGGAGTTTCTTCAGAGTCGTTTTTCTGAAGGGGTTACCCCCGCCACTCTTAAAGTGTACGTGGCGGCCATATCGGCAGGACATGCACTCGTAAGAGGTGCTTCGGTTGGTCGTCATACCCTGGGGTCAAGTTTTATGCAGGGTCGGTTGGTCGTCATACCCTGGTGTCACGTTTTATGCAGGGTTCGAGACGGCTTAGGCCTTTCCGCCCAGCCCGAGTCCCTTCTTGGGACTTATCGATTGTGTTGGAGGGCCTGACTGGCCATCCCTTTGAACCGATGGAGTGAGTGTCAGAGAAGTTACTGACCATTAAGACCGTTGTTTTGGTGGCTTTATCCTCCCTTAAGAGGGTAGGGGACCTGCAGG
>NW_015550033.1:0-169 GCF_001515605.1 Sinocyclocheilus anshuiensis
CGCGAGGTCAGTAGCGGTTTGGAGCTCTTTCAGAACTTCCAGATCATGACCACCCTTGTGCAGGTCCCCCAGTGCCTTGGCCTGATGAACCTGCAGTAACGGCGTAGCATGTAAGGCGGAGGCAGCTTCTCCACAGGCCGTATAAGCATCGCCGGACAGGCCAGACGAG
>NW_015550033.1:422-849 GCF_001515605.1 Sinocyclocheilus anshuiensis
TTGTTTTAGTGTTTGTGCCAAAAATATGTTGTTTGAGCACTGTGCTGATCTGCTGAAGTAAAAATCTTAGAAAAATCTAAGAAAAGTACAGAAATAGGGAGCAAAGCGCAGAGCAGTAAGCAAGAACGTCCGAACGGTAGCGAAGCCGGATGCCAAAAAAAAGCATCCAGAAAAAAGCATCCAAAAGATTCAGGCGTTGCCACCATCCAGGAGGGCGGCAGTGCAGGTGAATCTTCCTCTCCAGAGAGCTCTCCCTCCGATGCAGTGATCGACATCCGGTCATCGGGAGGAGCCCCGAGGGATACCGCTGATATGCTCTTTGAAGAGGGCCCAGCGCATTCCTTCGGCGGCTCGGCTGGCTGCGGAGCGCTGGAGGAGTGGCGGGCCCCCAAGGGTTGGTTCCCTGAGGGGTTTGCCACCACTGTAA
>NW_015550034.1:0-148 GCF_001515605.1 Sinocyclocheilus anshuiensis
CTTGGATACAGCACTCTGTGAACAGCCAGCTTCTTTGGCAATGATGTTTGTGGCTTACCCTCTTTGTGAAGGGCGTCAATGATTGTCTTCTGGACAACTGTCAGATCAGCAGTCTTCCCCATGATTGTGTAGCCTAGTGAACCAAACT
>NW_015550034.1:407-1571 GCF_001515605.1 Sinocyclocheilus anshuiensis
ACACTGAATATGCTGAAAATTCAGCTGCAGATCACAGAAATAAATTAGATTTTAATGTATATTTAAATAGAAAAACGTTATTTTACATCATAATACTATTTCACAATATTAAATTTTTTCTTGTATTTTTGATCAAATAAATGCAGCCTTGATGAGCAGAAGACACTCCTGTAAAAACATTAAAAATCGTTCTGATCCCAAACTTTTGACCAGTAGTGTATATATATATTTTGTTTACACTGAACCATGAATCTTGTAACTGTTGTTCCTTTAATATTTGTGATGTTCAGACTCTTTGGGATCAGGCATGTTGGAGCGCTGTGTGTTAGGGAACAACATAAGTTGATTTGTTTACCGTCTGATCTTGGCCCATCATGTTTCTAATGTTGGATGCTTTTGTCCCCGGTCATATTCTAAAAACAGCCTGTGGAGTTTCACAGCTCGCTGTAGATATTAGTATTTCCCAAGACAAACCATTTGTCCTGCTGTGACTGTACCTCCTATAGCTGGATGAATATGTGCTGTTTAACAGAGAATCAAACTATTATTGAGCTAAAACTGCGGACAGAGCTAGTTTGGCTGTCAGTCATTAAACGCTCTGCCACAGACCTCAGAGAGAGAACTGCATTTCCTTTACAATCTGAAGGATGTTGGCTACAGAGGCTCTTTCTGCATCGAATATAACCGCAATCAAGTCACCGTCTGACCTTTGAGTGAAATCTAGTACGGGACATTGTGAAAGATTCTTCCGCTGGTATCGTGACTGTAAGAATAAGCTGATGGTTTCAGGTTACTATGGCCTTCAGAGAAAAGCAGGTCTTTGTGATTGGCAGAGCCAGACAGCGTGATTACAGTTTGAACAAAATGTTACTTTGTGTCCCATCCTGTTATTTTATGCTGATCTACACTAACAGTCAAAATATTTTTTTGTGTTTTTTTAAAGAAGTCTCTTCTGCTCACCAAGCCTGCATTTATTTGATCAGAAATACAGCAAAAGCAGTAAAATTGTGAGATATTTTTACTATTTAAAATAACTGCTTTCTGTTTTAATATATTTTAAACTGTAATTTATTTCTGTGATGCGCAGCTGTGAAGCTTGGAGTCAGAAAGTAATTATATAAATTGATACTTTTATTTAGCAAGGATGCTTTAAATTGATCAAAA
>NW_015550035.1:0-368 GCF_001515605.1 Sinocyclocheilus anshuiensis
GCTACGTTTCCGGGCGGTAACTGAGAGAAGCGCTCGCCGGAGAACACTGCGCCCTGGAACACCGGCAGGATTGGCAGATCGATCTCCTGAGAGCACTGAGGAGAGACGGGCACCGTGTAATGCAGTGTACACCGCCCTTCCCCAGAGGGAGCTGGCCCTCAGAAGTCCTATAGGCCTTAGGCGTCAGGACATTTTAGACGGAGACTATCCAGCGAGAATGACGGTCCGCAGAACCGCCTTCTGCTATAAGCCTTCGGCCTGGGAGCGCCACTGTGACTCTAGACTCTGCTGAGTACGAGAAGTGACGCCCCCAGAATGAGGAGCTGGAACACGGTAGGTTGGGACTGCTCCCGCCCAGCAGCCCCTGC
>NW_015550035.1:692-840 GCF_001515605.1 Sinocyclocheilus anshuiensis
CCGCAATCGCAAGATCACAGGCACGGACACACTCCTCGGAGCGTGCCCGGCGAGAGCGGAGCGCTTAACAGCGGGAAAAGCACAATCTGCCCCCCGAGAGCCAACTGCGCGAGCTCCGCTCCCCATTGATGCTGCTTATTATAATATC
>NW_015550036.1:0-599 GCF_001515605.1 Sinocyclocheilus anshuiensis
GATATATCGCCAAGGCCGATATATCGGCCGATATCTGCCATTTTTGAAATATCGGCATTGGCTGATAAGTTTTTCTGTTTGGCCGATGTGTTCGAGGTGGGACTTTTATTTTGACGGCTGCCTGAGCACACAGTGCTCACATTCTTCCTCTTGTTCGCTGTTGTCATTCAGTTCTGTCTAATACGGATAGAAGTCTTTTTAATAATCAGATAGAACTGTGAAACAAAGGAATTAAAATATACAAAAAAGTATTATAACGATTGCTTTAATATTTTTAAAGGCAAACATTATAATACTTTCTTGTTTGCCATCAGCATTCCGCAAATTCGCATTTATATAATTTAAACAAATCTTTGAATGACTAATGAACATTTAATTTCACAAACCTTGCTGACTTAGTCGAATCTAGTTGAGAGAACATTTAATTTCACAAACCTTGCATACTTAGTCGAATCTAGTTGAGATCTTGTGAAGTGTGCATGTGACCTACATGATCGCGTGGTCTGTGACGGTCGATCCTATGGTCCGTGCGAATTGAATACAGTCCAGAGTCCGGAGGAGAGTTCAGCTTCACTGGAGACGCGCGATCGACAAACTCG
>NW_015550037.1:0-140 GCF_001515605.1 Sinocyclocheilus anshuiensis
GACATCCTTAACTCCATTCTGCTGTCTGTTGTTCTGTTGTTGGTGCTTCATTGTCTGAATATAGCACTTATCACATGTGGTATCGGCGTTTGGTATCGGGGCATTTTAACGAGTACGAGTACAGGAGCTCAGTATCGGGC
>NW_015550037.1:385-496 GCF_001515605.1 Sinocyclocheilus anshuiensis
GATATATATATATATATATATTAGGGCTGTCAGTTTAACGCTTTAACTTCTTAAAAAAATAACACAATTAAAGGCACAATATGTAATTTTCGCCGCTGGAGGGCACGTATT
>NW_015550038.1:0-1041 GCF_001515605.1 Sinocyclocheilus anshuiensis
TATGTCAAACATATTCTACCTGCCTTCCTGAAATAAATGACTATGCATTTGATATGGTAATTGATACTGAGACACTAATTTGGGCAAAGAGCACTAATGACTTGTTTAAGACTTGAATCTTAAAGTTGAGGACTTGCAACTCGACTTGGACTTGCCTGTCTTGACTCGGGACTTGACTTGGGTTGAGGACTTGCAACTCGATTTGGACTTGCCTGTCTTGACTTGGGACTCGTCTGTCTTGACTCGGGACTTGACTCGAGACTTGAATGCAAAGACTCGAGACTTACTTGTGACTTGCAAAACAATGACTTGGTCCCACCTCTGGTTCGTACGGTCATGAAAAACCCAGAAAGCTTTGGAAAAGTCGTGGAAATTTATTTGACAAATCTCTATATAACAGAATATATGTTTAATCATGTACTGAATCTCGGTGCTGGATTGCGCATTTTGGTTTAACTGATTTTCGCAGGTTTCGCACGTTTGGAAAATTCCCGCAAACATGTATTTAATATACAATGTAGGTTAGATGAGTTAAAAAAATTCACACAGAATATCTGATTAAGTCAATCATTTGAAAACAGCGTGAGTGGTTCAGCTGTACTTGTTCTCGCTCTCACTCTCTCAAAATTGCCTCACATCAGCGCATCTTATCTGAACTAAGAGAGCTGCTGCACACTGCATACAAGACTTTCGCTCAGCTGACAGAACTGTCACTTGCCTAATCGGGTCAGTGTTGCATCATCATAAAAGTTTATCATTTGCATGTCTTTTTAAGTCTTTTTAAACCATCCGGTACTCGCGCTATCCAAACTAGTTTTCTGGGCGTTCACGGTCACATCCAAAGCGCCGAGCACCCGAAGCCGCGCAAACACCTCCAGAAAAAGTTATTGTTTTCATTTTTTCTGACTCAAGTAACCTTGCATTTTAATAAATAATGTTACATTAAGACAACAACTGAAAGACAGCAGGTATACTAAAAGCTGACTCACTTTCATTCCAAATGTTAATGTTAACAATGTTAATTAATTATTAGTTATTGTT
>NW_015550039.1:0-3976 GCF_001515605.1 Sinocyclocheilus anshuiensis
AAAAGCACAAGCATTTCAAACGCAAGTAGAAAACACTATTTTTTAAAAATGTTTATTTTATTCATTTTTATTGTTAATGAGAAAAGCACAAGCATTTCAAACACAAGTAGAAAACACTATTTTTTATTTTTTTATTTAAAATTTTTTTATTGTTAATGAGAAAAGCACAAGCATTTCAAACGCAAGTGGAAAACACTATATTTAAAAATAAATTGTTGTATTCATTTTTATTGTTAATGAGAAAAACACAAGCATTTCAAACGCAAGTAGAAAACACTATATTTTTAATTTTTTAATTTTATTAATTTTGATTGTTAATGAGAAAAGCACAAGCATTTCAAACATAAGTAGAAAACTATATTTTTAATTTTTTAATTTTATTCATTTTTGTCAATGAGAAAAGCACAAGCATTTCAAACACAAGTAGAAAACACTATCTTTCATTTTTTTATTTTATTAATTTTATTAATTTTTATTGTCAGTGAGAAAAGCACAAGCATTTCAAACGCAAGTGAAAAAAACAATTTATTTTTGCTTTATTAGTTTTTTTTATTGTCAATGAAAAGCTAGAAAACACTGTATTTTTATGTTGTTAATTTTATTAGTTTTTATTGTTAATGAGAAAAGCACAAGCATTTGAAACACAAGTAGAAAACACTATATTTTTAATTTTTTTATTTTATTAATTTTTATTGTCAATGAGAAAAGCCCAAGCATTTCAAACGCAAGTGAAAAAAACAATTTATTTTTGTTTTGTTTGTTTTTTTATTGTCAATTAAAAGCTAGAAAACACTATTTTTATTTTATTAATTTTATTAATTTTTATTGCCAATGAGAAAAGCACAAGCATTTCAAACACAAGTAGAAAACACTATATATATATTTTTTTTTTATTTATTAATTTTATAAATTTTTATTGCCAACGAGAAAAGCACAAGCATTTCAAACACAAGTAGAAAACACTATATATATATTTTTTTTTTTTGTAACGTTGTGGGTGTGATTATAGGAGTGTGGAGGCTGTAGGAGTGTTAAACGCTGACACACATTAATCAGATCTGCTTCTGCTTCCCTGAGGTGAGCGGCACCATTAGAAATATCAGGAGACTTCAAAAGGAAAACAGCCGTGTGTTTGATCACCTCAGGTGAGGAATATTTCTAGAGCTGCTTGTCTGCTGTTAGACAGACAGACTGTGGCTTTTTTTTACATGTGTGTATGTATGCAAACATTAATATCACTCTCATAACAGCTCATTTTTTCGTTTGTTTGGGTTTGGAGCTGTGTGTTGTGTAACTGTACATCATGCTCGGTCATTTGCATCAGTGAAACTGTGTTCATGATCAGATCTGTTTTAGACGTCACTGCTCTCTGCTTTGACTATGCAGACACTGGTTATGGCAGATGTGCTGATGTTCTTCTGTGTGAAATTTGCATCAGCTGCTTTTACAGTTTGACTAATGTGAGTCCGACTGTAACTGTTGAGAGCAGTTACAGTAAATACAGTAAAAATTGCATAATGTTATTAGAATTTAAAACGGCTTTTTTCTTTGTGAATCTATGTTCAAATGTAATTTATTGCTGTGATCAAAGCTGTATTTTCAGCATCATTACTCCAGTCTTCAGTGTCACATGATCTTCAGAAATCATTCTAATATGCTGATTTGCTGCTCGAGAAACATTTCTGATTATTATCAATGTTGAAAACAGTTGTGTTGCTTCAAATTTTTGTGGAAACCATCATACATTTAATTCTTCAGGATTCACAGATGAATAGAATAATCAAAAGAACAGCCTTTATTTGAAATGGAAATCTTTTGTAACATTATAAATGTCTTTACTGTCACTTTTGATCAATTTAATGCATCCTTGCTGAATATGTTTTTTAAATGGTAGTATATACTGAAAAAAATAGGTCAGAAATTGGTTGTAAATTTCATAAATGATTATGAAGAAACGGCATTGAAGTATAAAAGATAAAATAGTATTTTTTTTTAAATGCACTCCAAAAACCTTTATATTACTACTATGAAAAGTCCTTTTTATAGTGTAGATATGGCTACACTAGGGCTGGACGATATGGCCAAAATTTATATCACGATATATTTCTTAATTTCGGTCGATACGATATAATTCCGATATCTATATGAACACTATTTAAAAAAGCCTTGTAAAAACTGCCAAGAACGCCCACAACAGATGTCTGTACCTACAAACTTATGAAAAATGAATTTGCCAAGTCTGACACCTCATATAAAACCACATAATACTTTAGAAAAAAAACAGCACAAATAAATTCATGTTCACCTTTTATTTGTATTTAGCCTTCATACAAACAAGAAATGTGAAATCACTGTCAAATAAACATCTCAGACTCACCTTATTAATTATTAATATCTTCCAACATACCAGTCAAAAGTTTTTGAACAGTAAGATTTTTAATGTTTTTTAAAGAATTCTCTTCTGCTCACCAAGCCTGCATTTATTTGATCCAAAATACAGCAAAAACAGTAACATTTTGAAATAATTTTACTATTTAAAATAGCTCTTTTCTATTTGAGCAGAAGAGAATTCTTAAAAAAAAAAAAAACATAAAAAATCTTACTGTTCAAAAACCTTTGACTGGTAATGTAGGGTGGCTGATTATTGTTATAGATTGAAACAAATGTGCTTCAGCCAGAAAAAAGGGTATGAAAAGTGCTCCGAGTCGCTGCAGAAAACAAAAAAAATTGAACAACAAAAACTGGAAATGTTTCTGGAGACGGGCTTATTTAAAATGAAAACTCATTCTCTGCCAGCAGGAGGCGCTTTTAGAGTGATAAAACTAGCGGTTTCTCCAGTAATGGCTGTAATCAAAGCAGCTCCGCTCATGAACGCTACTTTATCAGATCAAATGAAAATGTCATCGAAACTTTTCTGAAGACGGTCCTTTCCCTTCAGAGATACATTCATATAAAACACCCGCGCCGCGTTTTGATTTTGAAACGTGCAGGGCTAATGTTTATTCAACAAAGTCAAACGGCACAAATAAATCAATGTATGGGAAACTGGTAATGTATATCGAAATATCGGAAATGTGTTTAAAAATCATATCACCGTTATTGAAAAGAATTATATCGCGATACATATTGATATTGAATTATTGTCCAGCCCTAGGCTACACTATAAAATTTTAAAAGTTATGCATAAGTTATTTAAATGTATGCATAGGTTATACATACATGCATAAAGTGCTTACGTTATGCATAAAAAAAAACAAATGAAAAAATTAGATTTTTTTTTTTTTAAGATACCTAGATTTGATCCCATCTTGTTAGAAACTGAATAATTTATAAAATTAGTGAAATGTTGTTTAAAAACCTAGATTTGACCATTTATTGTTCAAACTTGAATAATTTATGCAATTGATGAAATTTTTATTGAATTGGTATTGTTTCAACGATTTCATAAATTAAGTTCTAAAAAGATATAATCAAACCTAGGTGTCTTAAAAATGCTTATGCGTGTAAAAGTTCAGTGCAAATTTCATTGCATAAGTTAAACATAAATGCATAAATTGCATGGGTTATGCATAAATAAAATGTATGACATTTTAAATTTGAATGTTTCAGACATTTAGATTTGACGATGCCTTAAGAAACTTAATAATTTAGAAAATTATTAAAACATAAATTGTTTCATTGCATAAGTTAAGGATAAATGCATAAAGTACATGCGTTATGCATAAAATTGAAATCTGATGTTCGTCACATGGTGAGAGTGTGAGAGTGTGAGAGTGTGAGTGTGTGAGAGTTTGAGTGTGTGAGTGTGTGAGTGTGTGAGAGTGTGAGTGTGAGTGTGTGTGAGTGTGAGTGTGAGTGTGAGTGAGAGTGTGAGAGTGTGAGAGTGTGTGAGTGTGTGTGTGAGAGAGTGTGAGAGCGTGAGAGCGTGAGAGCGTGAGAGCGTGTGAGCCTGTGAGTGTGTGAGTGAGAGTGTGAG
>NW_015550039.1:4209-6375 GCF_001515605.1 Sinocyclocheilus anshuiensis
GTGAGAGTGAGAGTGAGAGTGAGAGTGAGTGTGAGTGTGAGAGTGAGTGTGTGTGTGATTGCAGATGTGTATAAAAAGTATAAATAGTGATTGCAGCTCTATTTTGAGCTGTTACTGTTTCTACCTCCAATAGTTGCTCAGGTGAAGAGGAAGCGTGTTTGTAGCGTCTCTCACCATCTCTGTTAGTTCTAAGGATCGAGGAATTCAAGCTATGAAAATCAAACCTCTGTGCTCGAGAATCCCTGGAATTCCAGCAATTCCGTCACAGACGTTTCTGGAAGCGAATCCAGACAGAGACCAGGTTTATCTGAGCGCGCGTTTGTTTGCTGATGTTAGCATCATTATCTGGAGCTGTTTGGAGCTTGTGAATGTGAATACTACACTCACCTTGAGGAGAGTTAATCATTGTTTGTGTTCACAATCCTGAACTCTCACAGTCAGACAGGAAGGTATGTGGGTTAATGCTTGTTTTTGGCTGGTTTAGTGTGCTTAGAGTTGTTTACTGATAAGGGATTGAGCTGAAGTGATCAGTGTTTTGAGTTCCCTCCATACGAGGTGTTGCTGTTTTAAAGGGAAGTGTTAACAGAGTTAAATAATCACTTTCATTTTTCAGTTTAACTAATGCTGTCAAATCAGTCCTGTAGATCTTTTCTGACTGCATGGCCTCTGTGACTAAAGTATGGATATATATATCTGTTATTGAATCATTATTGAGTCATTCCCGTGGCTGTTCTCTGCCTGTCTGAGCAGATGTGAGTCAGTCGGGATGAGTGTTTGTCATTTGTACGTCATGGATTTCCATTTGAAGGACAGCGTGTTTCAAACCAATGCCTGTGAAGGAATGTTTCAGGTGTGTGTGTGTGTGTGTGTGTGTGTGTGTGTGGAGGTCAGTACTCAAAACACTGTGTTTAATCATTAGCTCTGTACTAATGAACTGTTGATCATTTCATTAGTTCTTAGAGTTATAATATTAAGCACTGTACACTCTAAAAAATGCTGGGTTGTTTCAACCCAACTTTGGGTCAAATAATATTTGGCATTTTTCCATCGGCGCTGCTGCAGCAAAACACACTGTTACTAACATGAAACATTATCATGTGAGTATTATGACCAGTACTTAATTTGATCCTGCTGGATCCTGTTCCGGAAAATGTCAGATTTTGAATTTTTGCGTTGCGGAAGGTCTATTTGTTTTTAAAAATCCGGCATTTACAGTGCATTAGATCGTGACAGTGCATGCGTGCGTATGAGACGGAGCGAGCGCGGGTTTGGCTAGATGCATTTGGAGGTTATTACTCGTGTCTCATTAGGCACAAATCCAAATGTTTCCATATTCGCAATGTATTTGAATGTTAAACTATTATTTATAATGTAAGCTAGGCTTGTACTTTATACGCATTCGCATATAGACGGAAAAGATCATCCTCTTCACATGAGCAAAAAAGTCCTTGGCATAACAGCAGAGTGGACCGGTATACTACGGTCTATTTAAACTGACCAGTGTAACCTTTTATATGTTTGGTTGACTGTATTTTATTTTGATAATGAACAGACTGCGATGTAAGTTTGAATTGCTAGAATATGTGGGGTGTGTGCGCGCGAGGCGCCGGTGCGATCCAACAGCTGAAACATAAAAAACTTGTTTATGGAGCGCCGCGCCACACTTCTGTTTTAAATCTGTTAGCTTAATTATTTAAGCCAGATATATTTCGCTTTTTTTTTTTTTTTTATGAAAACAAATTGTTATTTTTATTTAGGCCTTTTGCTTACATAGGCTATACATTTTGTCCCAGGGCTTGAAAACCTGTGCCTAGGCTAGTTGGGTCCTGCAGAAACTCGTGAAGGATGCTCGTAGTTGTGGCATCACCGTTTAGTGACATATTGAATGCTCCGGGAAAACGCGTCAAGTGTCGGTCACAGTGCCTTTTTAATTGCTGTTTTGAATTCAGCAATTATTTATTTACAAATTATAAGCTCTGATTATGACAAGTGTGGTATAAAAGCTTTGTTTATTAGAGGAATAATTGGTTAGCTGGAAAATCTTACATCGCGACCATGCTTTTGGATGCCGTTCGAGCCCATATAGCCTACATTCACGCGGAAAATTAAACGACTTAATCGACCATCGATAGCTTTAATCGATTGCATCTCTTATCGACAATTAAT
>NW_015550039.1:6748-9054 GCF_001515605.1 Sinocyclocheilus anshuiensis
AAACTTTATACGCGTGATTTCAAATTATGCTGCGCTTTATGCATTTGCCCACTGCTATATTCATGTCATTTTCACTGTGTGCTGTATGTAAAATGAGTGTTCCCTGGCTTTATTTGAAAAATATGTTTCCCAATGCACACAAACAGTGCCCTGTACAGTGTTTACTTCATTTTTAATTATATTTTTATTAAATATTTATTTATTTTGTGAAAAATACTTTGTCATCTAAAGTACAGTTTTAATTATTTTTTTTCATTTTCATTTTTTAAACAAAATTCACTTAATTTAGATTTTTTCCACCAGGAAACTAGACTAAATATCTTTTGTCTTGTTGCTTATCTAGTAAATGCATCTTGATTTAAGAATTGTTTAATATTTTGACTAGAACTGTCTTTTTTTGCAGTGTGTCTTTTATTGCTTTTTACACCAATTATGCAAATGTCTAGCTTGAACTATGAATTTATTAATTGCAATTAAAGGACACAGGACACATGCGGCAGCTCTTTCTTTTTGTAGTATCATTCTACCACTAGCTTCTTATCATAAGCATGCTCAGAGTTGTGCTTATATTTACACACATTCCTACGTTTAAGCACAAGTTGGTAGATCCCACACTTTGCGTGAAACTGTTCTTACGCACTCATTACGCACACATCTGTGCGTACGCACTGTTGATAAATGAGGGCCCTGTTTTTTTACAAAATGGTTATGTGTGACAAATTTCATAAATTGTTTCATTGTTTCAACAGTTTCGGAAATTATGAAGTGGTCAAATCTAAATGCTTAAGAGTGTGAAACAATTTATGAAATTTGAATTGAAATTTTACACTCATAAGCATTTTTAAGACTCTGAGAGTTCTAGTTAGAAATGGAACCATTTATGAAATTGTTGAAACTTAAATTGTAGTAATTAAATTGAATTTTTATTGTTTTAACAATTTCGTAAATGAAAGGTTAAATACAGTAAATGTCTCTCATTTCTTGACGTTGCATTTCCAGAGCGGAATAAGAAGTAAATTCAGGCGAGACGGTTTACAGGCCAGACGTGTGTGTGTCTGGGTTATCTGACTGTACGTGTTTAATGGGTCAGACTGAATGTCTGAGAGCAGTTTATAAGCTCTTTAAAAGCTGTAGAGGAATCAATTACTTACAAATACAGTGGAAAATATTTCCCTGAATGGTTTCTTTTGAGGTGTAATATCATTATTAGTTATATTAACTGCTTTGAACGGCTAAATTACTGAGAGTTTAGGAATTTACATGTAAAATGTCATTTGAGAACATTGCAGTATTCTCTTTTATTTTAGAAAAGCATCTTTATGATTTTAAAGAACCGGATGCAAAAATGGTTCAATAAGAAACCTTCTTATTAAGAATGAGAGGTTGCTGCACAGAACCACTAAAGAAGCTTTATTTTTAATAGTTTTTTTATATATATATGTATTTTATTTCTCATATTTGTCATTGATGAGTGTGAGCGGCTCATTCTGCTGCACCCTGCTTTTAATTGCCGTTCAATGGCATTGCATAGTAAGTTTATAAGGAAGTGCCTTTATGACAGGTCAGTCATAAAATTCATATTGTGGCCTCCAGGATATACAGCTGATGAAAAGCGCCATTGTTTTAGTTCCCTAAAATATCTGTTCCATGGAATGCGATGCTTTACAGTGTTTCTCTTTGTCGTAACTAGTCCTGATGAAGACATTTAATGCCACATGAACACCTGCAAAGGTTAATTCGCTGAGAAAACTGCATAAATGTCCATACAATAAAAGTTTTGATTCCTTGAGTGTAGTGTTGTCACGTTACCAAAATTTCAGTATTCGGTACCAATACCAGTGAAAATCCACGGTTCTCGGTACCAATTTCGGTACCAATACCGGGTCTTTTGACAACACTACTTGAGTGGTTGTTTTAGTAGGATTGATAAGTCAAGAACCTCTCAGACATCGAGTGAGTCGTATGATTGATTCAAACTTTAGAAGTCGAGATTTGATTCATTTGAAGAACTGGTTTGTAGGAGTCATTTGTTTGTGAGTCAGACTAGGCCTGGGCGATAAAACGGTATTGATATTTATCGACGGTACACCTTCTTTGATAACGATATAAAAAAATGTTCGATATAGTGCACGATATAGGCATGTGCTATGAGTGACACACAAACACGAACATGAGTGCTGTGCCTGCCTGTAAAGAGGAGATTGTGAGTAAAGAATGAAAATTAGTCGAATTTACAATAAACATTTGCATCTGAATGCAAAAATAGTACAATCCAATGTTAGATGTGCATCAGGGAGCGTCATAAG
>NW_015550039.1:9134-15795 GCF_001515605.1 Sinocyclocheilus anshuiensis
AACGGTATCGATATTGATCGACGGTATACCTTCTTCAATAACGGTATAACGTTTTTCGATATAGTGCACGATATAGGCACGTGCTATGAGTGACGCAGACAGCACATACATACAAAACACACAAACACGGACATGAGTGCTGTACCTGCCTGTGATGAGGACATTGTGAATAAAAAAATGAATATTAGTCGAATTTAAAATAAACATTTGCATTTGAATGCAAAAATAGTACAATCGAATGTTAGGAGTGCGTCAGGGAGCGTCATCAGTGGAGCGCGAGATGCGGTGATGATGATGCAAGGGACGTTGTTGCATTTTAATATGTTTTATTAGTCTTGCCCACGAGATGCGCAGCTGCTGCATTCAAAATATTAGAGAAATATAGTAGCTCAATGCGGAGAAGATCTTGATCAGGTTAAAACCGAAACCAATCCATTCACACACAACGCATATTCAGCGCATTTTTTTAGACGGACAAATATGACTGCTGCACTCGCGTCTCACAAAAGAGATGTAGCCATGCAAAGTTAAAACAGTTTCAACTTTTAGAAACACATCGCGAATTTGTGGAGGTTTATTCCTTTTCACTGCGTCTCTTATGTTTTTAAATGCAATCTGCGTGATCGGCGATTCGGCTCTTTGTATTAAGCAATGCATAAATACATGATGCCGTTTTGTTCATAATTGTTTATGCAATTTATGAAATTATATTTGATTTATATGAGTTAATTTAGACGTAATGCACGTTTTTTATAGACAGCTATTTCCATGCGTTGACATTATGCGCTGCATTATTTTGCTCGTTGCGTCCTCCTGTGGCCTCGGGAGACAAGACAAAAGTTTCCTTAAAACATATTTAATCTGCATATAAAACATTAGAAATTAGATGTTCGTTTAATTTTTATTGTGTGTTTGACTGTTAAAACTAAAATATTTGTTGTTTGTCTCAATAAATTGAGTTAATTTAAAAATACACTGGTTAAATTAAAAAAAAAAAAAATTCTATTGCTCTTTGTTTTAAAAAAAGGTTATAAAAAATGTCAATAATTATCGATACCGAACGATATGAAACATTATATCGTTGATACATTTTTTAGCTATATCGCCCAGCCCGAAGTCAGACTACTCTGGCTTTGCTGTATATTTGTTTTTTGTGTCTCTTTTTGTCATAACTAGTCCTGATAAAGTTGTTATAATGAATTCATAGCTCATTTTGGCCTAGGAAAAGTCACATTGTAGAAGTTTTGAAATAAATGACTCTTTTGATTATTAATTATCCTAAGTAGATTCATAAGTTGTTCCATTTCTAAAAAGACATTTTTGAGTCTAGGCATCTTAAAAATGCTTATGAATGTACAATTTCAATAAAAAAAATCATAAATTCCTTCATTGTTTTTGACAATTTCATAAACTTTTCCAATTTATGACGGTAAATAGTCAAATCTACTGTAGGTGCCTTAAATTCTTGTGTGTAAAATTTCAATACAGTGTTCATAAATGTCTTCATTCTTTCAACAATTTCAAACATTTTTCAATTTCTAGCAAGAAATTGTCAAATCTATGCGTCTTAATGTCTTTGAATGTGAAATTTCAATACAAAATTTCATAACAGTTTCATGAATTGTTCCATTTATAACCAGAAATGGTCATGTCTAAGTGCCGTAAATTCTTATTAATGTAAAATTGCAATAATATTTTCATAAATTTTCATAACAATTTCAGAAATTTTTACATTTCTAGCAAGAAATTGTCAAATGTAGGTGTCCTAATTCTTATGATTGTAACATTTCACTACGAATTTCATAAATTCTTTCATTTATTCAGCAATGTCATAAGAAAAGTGTCCTATTTAAAATTTCAATGCACGTATTTAAAAAAAAATCGTTTTAAAGTCTTATTTTTGTTTTATAAAAACTATAGATGTCTCATATTTCGTGATGTTTGCCTGTCCATTGTAAGTCTTTAGCCCTCATTATTTCGGCTCACAGACTTTAATTCTAAACCTTTCCTATATGTTCAGAGCTGTCTGTGTTTGTTTGTGTTGTGAGTGGAGCGTCGCTATCAGAGCATGAGATGATGATCACACTCTTACCAAAGACAGGAAGGAAATGAGAACAGACTCTTACTAAAGCAGATTTCAACACAACCTGCTGCATAGTTCGTATGAATAGTTTTCCTTTATGATAGGGTCATGCATGAGTCATGGGTTGATAAGATTTGAGTGTGTCGCTCATGTGGAGGCTTGTGGTTGGATTTCATCGTTAAACACAGGCAGGTTCATATAGTGAGATCACTTTATCATGCATCTGCAAGCCCAGAATGAGTTTCTCAAAGCCGTATAGGCTTGTGATGTCGTAATGTTTCAGGAAATGTCTGGCATGACTAACCGCTGGTTTATTTCAATACTGATGCTTTAACAATTCTCTTTCTGGTTCAGTTTCTATTAGTGATTCTTTTAGAAGGTTTATTAATATGTTAAGAAACTCTCTAAACGGTTCATTGAATGAGTCACCTGACTGATTCAAACAGTTAACTCGAGAAGTCCTGACTCATGAACAAATGACTCTTATGAACAAATCATTTAGTGAATCAATCAGAAAGATTCGACACTGCAAAAAAGCTGTTCTTCCTCTGTATTTTTTTTTTCCCCCAGTACAAAATATCTAAACATTCTTAAATTAAGATCCATTTACTTGCGATGCAAACTGACGAAGTTTTGTTTTCTGAAAAAATGATCAACGTGAATTGATTTTATGCTTTAAACAAGAAATATATGCCAATAGAGTAAAAATTTTTTTAACTTAATTCAGAAGTAATTTATTTTACTAAATTATATAAATTTTACTATTTTACTAAATTTATAAATTTAATAAATTAATTTATTAGCAGATATTTTTCTTGTTTTAAGCATCAACTCACCCCATTTTTAACGATTTCTCATCAAACAAGACTTAATATCTTGATTCAAAAGGAAAACATTTAGTTGAGATGCAAAATGACAGAAGATATTAAGTCTTGTTTGATGAGAAATCGTTAAAAATGAGGTGAGTTTATGCTTAAAACAAGAAAAAAAGGCTATCAGCTAAAAAAAATTGATCTGTTTTTCATTTGAATTGTTTTTTATTTTATTTTTTTGCTTTACTGGCAGATGTTTTTCTTGTTTAAAGCAAGAAAAATTGATCATTTTTTCAGACTCTCATTTTGCATCACAAGTAAATGCATCTTGTTTTAAGAATATTTCTATATTTGTACTGGAAAACAAGGCAAATATTGAGCATCTCTTTTTGCAGCGTTGTGAGTCTTTTTGATTGATTCATTAAAGAACCGGTTCAAAAGAGTCATTTGTTCATGAATCAGACTACACTGGTTTTGTTGTGTTCTTGCGTGTATCCAGTGATGACTGCGCAATCCGTAATGTCTGTTTATTGACTTTTTACATGTTTTTCTAGCATAATAACTCAGTCACATAACTCTAGTATAATAACTTGAGTATGACGTCAACCTGTGACCCTGTCTCCAGTAGATTGTTCTTTTTTTCCTGCCTCTCCGAATTTTCGTTTCCAGCCAACATCCATCGTTCCTGAGGATTTTATGTCAGGAATTAGGGCATGTCAAAAAGCATTTCAGAAATTCAGTTTCGTATTCAACAGCTTGGCAGAGGCATTGCTACACATTTCACAGATCATTTCATATATAGAAGTCTTAAGTACAGTAAAAGTACATAGAAATCATGACAAAAAATATATTACTGTTTACAGTAGACAGAATGTACTTCTTAAAGTAGTAGTGATAATGATAATACATTTTATTATTAAACAGCATTTTTAAGGAAAATAAAAATGTTTCATCCATGTTTTAATTTAAAAAAAGCAAACCTTTGTTGTGCAGCACTTGGCCCAAAAAATATTTTGTTTTATTTTATTATATTTGAAAAGATTTTTTTAGAAATTGATTTGATTACCCCATTTTCTATAGTAAATTAGAATTTGACATTATTATTATTATCAATAATAATAATAATACAATTTATTAAAATGAAGGAATATTGAACTATTCTTGTCTATGTTTTAATCAGTAAACCTTTGTTGTGCAGCGCTTTTTTTGCCAAAAATAAAAGGAATGATTAAATTTTCCATTTATTAAATTAAATTTCAATTACATTATTACATACATATTACATTATACATTACATTTTCCCCATTCTATTACGTTTTTTTTTTTAATTACTACATTTGTTTTATAAATTGACAAAGGGGGGTAACCAAAGTAGACCTGTGTTCAAAGTTAACAATTTATCTTATGGCCTGCAGCTCTGCACATTTCAAAATCTAACAGAAAGCATTTTATATTGAAGTTTCAAACATGTGTTAGTCACCATCTCTGTTTGGTTATAATTGAAAACAGACAATACAGGTTATGGAGAACAAAAATGACCACATCGATCACATGAAGGGTCTACTTTTTTGCTTAGACCAGTGTAAACGATGTATTACATTTAATTGTATGAGGCCATGCCTTGCACATACGATGATCTATGAATCTGTTTAAGGGCTGTCTCCTATTGCTCGTCTGTAATTTCAACACCCAGGAAATTTTAGGTGTTGTAGAGTTGATGTGCTTGTCAGCTGGAAGAGCGTTTCGTGTATATATGAAATATATCCTTTCTTATGGGGATCATGCAAAATTATCATTTCCATTACTGATTGATTTGGAGAGTTAGGGTATAATGGATTATTTTGTTTAACAAAGTTTCGCACCTGCAAATATTTGTAAAACATGTGACCAAGGTATGTTGTATTTACTGTGTAGCTGCTCAAATGATGGAAATACTTTATCAATAAATGTTGATTACCACCGTTTTTATAGTAAATTTGTATTTGACATTATTATTATTATTATTAGTCATAGAAGTAATAATGTTAATAATAATAGTAAAACAATTTATTTACCTTTTTTAAGGAATATCAAACCATTGTTTTGTCCGTGTTTTAATTTAAACCGTAAACCTTTGTTGTGCAACCCTTTGCCAAAAAGTAAAAGGATTTATTAAATTTTAATTTACATTTTTAAAAATTTACTAAATTGTTAGTATTATAAATTGATTTTACCACCGCTTTTGGTCCAGGTCTAGTCATGCCAAGAAAAATACAGTGAAACCAGCAGAAAATTAAAAAATACAATGATAACAGCGATTTTATCGATTAATTTGGATGTTTTGCCACGATTTTATTTTTTAGAAATCGAGGAATCGCGATTTTGAATAGAAATATTACCAAACGTTAGAATTAGACACTTTGACAATATGCCGGAGATAACAGTAAAGAGAAAAGAACGATCCAACCGCATGGAAAAGCAGCGTAATCGAATAAAAACCTGTGAAGAACTACTACTGTATGTCTGATGTTTCATGTTTGCATCATGGTGACAGGCTGAAAGCTGCTGTTGTTGTTTTTACAGAACATTTATAGTTAATAATAGCCTACTTATGTAATACCTTCAGTAATTTTGAATTTGAATTACCTTTTTTTTTTTAAAGCATTTTCCTCGTATTATTTCTGAACACATATGTATAAGACAAGTTTGTACAATATGTATAGTTTTTTGCAAAGATACTTAACAAGTGATTTGTTTAACATTTACATCATGTTGAGAACTTCATGTGTGCTGCACTTGGAAGAGAATTTTCTTTAACTAGAGGGTTAATAAAGAAAAAGTTACTTGAATCATGTTGTAGTTACATTTTCAAGTTGACTAGTTAAAAATCGTAAAAAAAAATCGAGAATCGGTCAAACGTTCTGAAAAAAATCGAGATTTAGATTTTTTTGCCAAATCGTCCAGCCCTACCGACCAGCACTAGTACATTTTAAATTAATTGAAAAAAACTTCATTAACATCATGATAATTCACCCTAAGATGAAAAACAATGCTGTCAGCATGGTACAATCGTGTTGTGTTTGTCTCCAGCAGAATGTCATCGTCTGTCTACCGGTTCATCTGTGGGGAGTCCGGATCCACAGGCCGCAGACTGCTGCTCTCTGTCCAGCACTGAGCCTTCAGAGGACGGCCTGGAGCTCAGTCCTCCGGAGGCTCCCTCAGGTCCTCCAGAGCTGCTCGGCTTGGACTGGCCGGTTGAAGAACCGTCAGTCTCGACACCAGACCCTCCGTCGCCGTTCGCAACCGCCACAATGGCGCCAAACCCTCAGCTCACATACGTGGATCGTGTGGTCATGGAGATTATCGAGACGGAGCGGATGTACGTCAGGGATCTGCGCAGCATCGTAGAGGTGAGAAACATTAGATGTAAAACTGCTGTGGGTTCTGATTCATAAATGGCCTTGTGTCTCATAGTATTGGCTCAAAATTTGAACACTTTCAGAAAATTATGTAAATTTTTGAGATACTGGAGTGAAATTCAAATTCACCACTGTTCAAAACTTTGGGCTTGTTATTTTTTTTATGTTTTGAAAAGCAGTCTCACCAAGGCTGCATTTATTTGTTCAAAAATACAGTAAAAATGTGAAATATTATTGCAATTTAAAACAGCTGTTTTCTATGTAAATATCTGTTAAACTGTATTTTTTTCTTGTGATGCGCAGCTGTATTTTCAGCATCATTACTCCAGTCTTCAGTGTCACATGATCTTCAGAAATCAGTATAATAT
>NW_015550039.1:16048-20235 GCF_001515605.1 Sinocyclocheilus anshuiensis
ATAGGACAATATTTGGCCGAGATACAACTATTTGAAAATCTGGAATCTGAGGGTGCACAAAAAAATCTAAATATTGAGAAAATCATCTTTAAAGTTGACCACATGAAGTTAGCAATGCATATTACTAATCAAAAATTACATTTTGATATATTTACAGTAGGAAATTCACAAAATATCTTCATGGAACATGATCTTTACTTAATATCCTAATGATTTTTGGCATAAAAGAAAAATCGATAATTTTGACCCATACAATGTATTTTTGGATATTGCTACAAATATCCCCCAGCGACTTTAGACTGCTTTTGTGTTCCAGGGTCATGTGTATATATATATATATATATATATATATATATATGTATATATATATGACAATGTATTTTTGGATATTGCTACAAATATACCCCAGCGACTTTAGACTGCTTTTGTGTTCCAGGGTCATGTGTATATATATATATATATATATATATATATATATATATATATATATGTATATATGTATGTATATATGTATGTATGTATAAGTATATATATATATGTATAAGTATTTTCATATTTAAAAATTTTAAAAAATGCTGACGAGCTTGTTGCAATGCATTCTGGTATTGCTTTATCCATAACAGATACATGTGATGCTGCCTTAGAGTTTGTTAGGGAAATTGTGATGCCTAAGAGTGCTGTCTATGTAGGAACTTCAGTAAAAAGCGTTCTTCTACATGTCCCATAAACCCTCCACAGAGCCGCTGACAGCTCCCACACCTCCATCATCTTTAACGGCCACTTCCTGTAACATTACCAGCCTCAAACAGACAGATGGTGTTCCTCACACTTCTGCAGAACACCCAGAATGCCATGCTTTAAAACAACAACAACAACAATAAACTGCACGACTAATAAGAGACGCTGAAGTTTTGAACTTCACTGCACTAACTGTTGTTTTTCTAGTCGTTTCCCGCTCAGGGTGGAGTGCTGCGTTAGCAGGATGTCTCGCTGCTGAACACGAGAATTCCTCGGGTTTGTAGGTTTTCACAGGTGTCACTCCTCATGCAGGAATGTGTTGCACCTTCATATTCCATATGCACGACTTTCCATCCTCGAAAATTGCATTGCTGACCGTCTGCAACACACATAATCTGCAACTTGATAAATAAACTTGAGCTGCATGCATGTTTCTAAAGTTAGACCTTATTAGATACTTTCTTCTAACTCTAAGGCAGCATAGCATGCATCTTTTGGGAAATCCCATAATGCATTGTCATCTCAGTGGAAAGAATGCAATGCAGGTGGCATAATTTTATTTTTTTGGTCCAAATTTGAAATCAGAAATCAGCTGTTGAAGTACGTATTTCTTTGACAACCAGCTGTTTTTTCACAAACGTATCTTCACTGATGCTTTTTAAGAATTGCTTACTTTTGCTTGCTTAGAATAAAACTGACCATTATCTAAGTCACTTAAATACTTTACAAAGCTCAGTCGTGTGCCAGACTTTTCACACACTTTTCATCTGCAACAACCGATCATATTTACATTAATACTTTTTGATAATAATAAAATCTCTAAATAAAACAAAAGCAAGTAATATTAAGTAAGTTTCTTAATAGAACAAGACAGACCCATATTTAAATCTGTAATTAGAACAAAACCAACCCATATTTAAATATCTTAATAGAATAGAACCAACCGATATTTAAGTCTCTAATTAAAACAGAAATTACCAATATTTAAATATCTTAATAAAACAAATCCAACCGATACTTAAATCTCTTATTAAAACCAAAATGACCAATATTTAATTATCTTAATAAAACAAAACCAACCAATATTTAAATCCCTATTTAGAACAAAACTGACTAATATTTAAATTTCTTAATAGAACAAAACAGACCATCCATTTGATCTCTAATTAAAACGAAGCCAACCAATATCTAAATCTTTAATTAGAACAAAACTGACCATATTTAAATCTCTAATTAGAACAAAGCCCACCTATATTTAAATATCTTAATAGAACAAAACGAACCAATATTTAAATCTCTAATTAAAACAGAAATTACCAATATTTAAATATCTTAATAAAACAAATCCAACCGATACTTAATTCTCTTATTGAAACCAATATTACCAATATTTAAATCTCTTAACAGAACAAAACAGACCATCTGTTGGATCTCTAATTAAAACAAAACCAACCGATATTTAAATCTTTAATTAGAACAAAACTGACCAATGTTTAAATCTTTTAATAGAACAAAAACTACAGATATTTAAATTTCTAATTAGAACAAAACCAACCGATATTTAAACTTCTTTATAGAACCAAGCAGACCATCTGTTAGATCACTAATTAAAACAAAACCAACTGATATTTAAATCTTTAATTAGAACAAAACTGATGATATTTAAATCTTTAATTAGAACAAAACTGATGATATTTAAATCTTTAATTAGAACAAAACTGATGATATTTAAATCTTTAATTAGAACAAAACTGATGATATTTAAATCTTTAATTAGAACAAAACTGATGATATTTAAATCTTTAATTAGAACAAAACTGATGATATTTAAATCTTTAATTAGAACAAAACTGATGATATTTAAATCTTTAATTAGAACAAAACTGACCAATGTTTAAATCTTTTAATAGAACAAAAACTACAGATATTTAAATCTCTAATTAGAACAAAACCAATCAATATTTAAATCTTTAATTAGAACAAAACTGACCAATATTTAAATCTTTTAATGGAACAAAAACTACAGATATTTAAATTTCTAATTAGAACAAAACCAACCGATATTTAAACTTCTTTATAGAACCAAGCAGACCATCTGTTAGATCACTAATTAAAACAAAACCAACTGATATTTAAATCTTTAATTAGAACAAAACTGATGATATTTAAATCTTTAATTAGAACAAAACCAACCGATATTTAAATCTTTAATTAGAACAAAACTGACCAATGTTTTAAGTGTTTTAATAGAACAAAAACAACAGATATTGAAGTCTCTAATTGAAACAAAACCAATCGATATTTACATTTCTTAATTGTCTTTGATTGCTCAGACATGCTCCCGAGTCACTTTGGCATTGATATATGTGCTAGACAACACTATACGCACACTATAATTACATCTAAATCCAGAGGATCACTTGCATCATCGTTATACAGTATATTGTCATCATATCACCCAGCCCTAAAACTCACTCTATGCTGAAGCACAAAGTCATTATAGACATATCAGTATGAAATATGGCTTGTGAGGGTGTTTTTTACCTGAAAGGGTTGGAGTCAGTCTTCCTGTTTGAAAGTGCCTTTTACTTCGTTATGAGGTGCATTATGGGTCTGAGGGAGCATTTTGAAGGGTCTTAAATAAGGCTCATAATTGGGCTCTGGTGAGCCATGTGTTTCTCACAGTTGCGTTGGAAGTCAGAAACTGATGTCATATGTTTCCAGGATTGTCTGGGAATTTGAAATCGGCGTGCCTTTGGGTTCTTGAATGTGTTGCAGGTCTTTGCACTTTATGAAGTGTTTTTTAGTACCTTAGGGTCTTTTTCTTGTTGTTAGGTTTTACTCTGATGTTATTGTGTATTATATGTGGATTGCTCAGCACTTTGGATTACATTTGTACCTGTAAAGTGCTTAATAAAAAAAGATGAATGAATGAGTTTGGCACTGGTCAATGCAAACTTTGGGAAAACGCCCAAATATGGTGATTCACACCGGCCTGATCTGACATCTGTTTGGGTGAAACTGGACATTTTGTTGGTCGTTTAACATTGCAAATGGACTCAGACTCTCACAAAGAGTGTCCACACCCAGACTTCGCTTCTTTTGCGTTGATTGTCTTCTAAAGCGTCTGTAGTTTGTGTCATAGAGACGTCATTTTATGTTATGAGCTGAATGTCCATGTGATGCTGTTGCATAATGGAGACTCTCATGCAGAATATCTGCTCATTATGTTTGCGCCTCGGCCCTCGGGTGAAGGATGTTGAACTCCTCCCTGATCTGCGGCGCTCTGATTCACAGCCAAACTTGGCCGTGGAGCAGTTTCCTAATATGAGCATTGGGCTGTGTGTGTGTGTGTGTGTGTGTGTGTGTGTGTGTGTGTGTGTAATTATCACTAAGCAGTAAGCAGTTCGTTGTCTCTCATTTCCAGTCCATTTCATGGCCCATGTTTT
>NW_015550039.1:20246-23110 GCF_001515605.1 Sinocyclocheilus anshuiensis
GTGAGTGAGTGAGTGAGTGAGTGAGTGTGTGTGTGTGTGTGTGTGTGTGTGAGTGTGTGAGTGAGTGAGTGAGTGAGTGTTCCTGCTTTCAATGATGCGGCCTGCTAAACTCCAGCTTGATTTGGCCTGTTTGGAGCAGCACAGAACAGAGTTTTATGAAAAACTTTCAAGAACATGTTCAGATTGAAAATAATTTAAAAGTTTTTGGGGTGTTTTCATTTTGCAGTATTGTGCAATTTTTATGCTTAGTATAATGCAGAAAAACTGATTTTGTTGCAATGTGGAGTTTCATACATTGTTAGTACTGCATTTATGCTGACTAATTAATAAATTCTTTCTTTGCGTGAACATTTGGGCGGCGTTATGCAAATCTTCCCACATCGTGACGTAGACATGTGGGGGCGTGTTAGAACGAGCCATTTTAGGTAGGCGTGGTTGACTCTTACCGTTTATAAAGAATATCTCTTTAGATTTGAGACTTTAGTCTTTGCAACTTTACAGATCTTCTTTATGCATCAAGAGCTTGTAACACTCCAAAGAGAAAGGAACAATTTTAATCGCATCATATGACCCCTTTAAAGAAAGTGAAACCTTTAATTTTTTCAATGTGGAATTTCATACATTTGTTAGTACTGCTGACTTTATGTTGACTTTAATGAAATACATATATGCATTGCAATTATTGTGTGTCAGTGTTGTTTTTAGTGTTGTGTAGAATTTAGTTCCTCAACATCAGTCAGCTGTTAGTCTTAAGATGTGCTGGTAATACCATGGTATTTTGATTTGTACCATGTTACTAAATGGGATGGAGCAGCACAGAGCAGAATTTACATGCATGTGAGTTTTACAAACAAAATAAAAATTTTAAGAAAGTGTTCTGTTTAGAAATTAATTACTTACAATAAATGAAACCTTACTTTTTTGCTTTGTGTTTTTTTTTTTTTTTTTTTTGCTTTGACAATTTTCATGCCATTCTTATTACTATGCAAAATATTTTCATTATTGTAATGTGGAATTTCATACATTGTTAGTACTGCATTTATGCTGAGTTTAATTAATGAAATAAATCAATGCATTGTAATTATTGTGTGTGTCAGTGTTTGTTGTCTTCAGAGTCAGGCAGAATTTAGTACTGTGGTAATACCATGGTACAGTGATGGTATCAGATGGTAATACTATAAAGTACCAAAGATATATACCATGGTACTGAATGAGATGAAGCAGTGCAGAACAGAGTTTAGATGCATGTGAGTTTTGCAAAAAGCTTTCAAGAACAATTTTTTTTTTTAAAGATAATGAAGCCTGGCCAGTTTTGCATTGAGAATTTCCATGCCATTCTCATTAATATAATGCAAAAAAACTGTCTTTCATTATTGTAATCTGGATTTTCATACATTGTTTGTACTGCTGACTTTATGCTGTTTAATTAATGAAATGCATCAATGCATTGAAGTTATTGTGTGTCAGTGTTTGTTGTCTTTAGTGTTATGGAGAATTTAGTTCCTCAGTTTCATTCAGCTGTTAGCCTTACGAAGACGTACTGTGGTAATACCATGGTACAGTGATGCTATCAGATGTAGTACCATGGTATTTTGATTTATACCATGATACTGAATGATTAACCTATTGGTATGCCATGATATTTGCATGGTATGTCAAGTAATACCACCATACTACCATTAAATATTTGCATTTGTCAGTGTAGTAAATGCAAAACCGAGACACAGACGCAATTCATCAAGACATATGAAAATATTTTACTTATTTTTGTATGATTATTATTTATGTAAGCTAGAAGACCAGTTCATTTGCAAGTCAAAATGTATTTTTTAATCACTAATAGATCGAGTGTGAAGTTTTCCTTCAGTTCTCTATCGCCATCTGCTGGGTTGAAGGTGATACAGTATGAATTAAGATGATTTATTAGAAATATTTATTTTCCTTTTCCCGTTTTCAGGATTATCTTGTGCACATCATTGACACCAGGGACCTTCCCATCAAACCAGAGCAAGTGTGTTTGCTGTTTGGGAATATTGAACACATTTACGAGTTCAACAGGTAAGATTCAACCATAATGACTTACTATGCATTTGACATGCTTTTATGCAATGCACGCATATATATATATACACATGTACAGCAGAATTGGCTGCTAAAAAATTAGGTTGCACTGGGATATGAAAGTCATGTAATGTCATTTAGAGAGCTGATAACTCAACCACACATGCAAAAGCATATTCAGACACCATCAATGAATTTATTCAGGACTGATCTACTGTTTAAACATTGTATTTATTCATGCAAATGAGGAAGCAGCAGCTGTCAAGTGTCCAATGTTCTCTGGCTTTAGATGTGGGACGTAAATAAACATGGTGGTTTGTTTTTGGTCAAGAGCCGGGCACATCGGTACACATGCTCACCTAATGCTCTTCACCAGTGTGTTTGAGCAGTTGCTATTTAACAGGGCGTGCTGACTAGTGCTGTAGGTCTTTAGAGGAATAGTTCATCCAAAAATGATGGTTTGCTGAAAAAGTGCTCACCCTCAGGCCATACAAGATAAGGATGAGTTTGTGTCTTCATCAGATTTGGAGAAATGTAGCACTCCATCACTGTCTCAGCAGTGGATGCTCTGCAGTGAATGGATGCCGTCAGAATGAGAGTCCAAACAGCTGATAAAAACATCACAATAATCCACAAGTAATCCACACCACTCCAGTGTATCAGTTAACATCTGGAGAATACAAAAGCTGTGTGTTTGTAAGAAACAAATCCATTATTAATATGTTTTTGTAACGTCAAACAATTGCTTCTGAACAAAACACGAGTCCATAATCCATAATAACGCTTCCTCCAGTGAAAAAGTG
>NW_015550039.1:23183-25543 GCF_001515605.1 Sinocyclocheilus anshuiensis
CACTTTTTCACTGGAGGAAGCGTTATTATGGATTATGGTATTTTAGCTGGAAATAACAGTTTGAAGTTAAAAACGTCGTGATGATTTGTTTCAGCTTTTGTCTTCTCCAGATGTTAACTGATGGACTGGAGTGCTGTAGATTACTTGTGGATTATTGTGATGTTTTTATCAGCTGTTTGGACTCTCATTCTGACGGCACCCATTCACTGCAGAGCATCCATTGCAGAGACACTGATGCAATGATAATATAATCCAGTATTTATGAAAAGTTCTTTAAAAGTTTTGTTTGTATTTAAGTCACTTTGGTGGTCAACTTAAACCAGTTTTAATAGTTCACATCAGTTGTTTAAACGGTCAGCCTTCACTTTTTGTCTTTTATCTGTATAAAACAGTTATCTTATTATTAACACAAACAAACTTTAATGCACCTCATTTAACCGGCTTCTGTTCTGTAAATGACTTTTACATGCATCAAAGATGAACAATACACAACGAACCGAAGCGAACCGTTTATCTGAGCAGGTGTGTTGCTTTGAGTCCACAGTGTGAGATTTGCATTTGCTCTGTTCATTTCCAGACTTCCTCTTTCTGTGTCTGATGTCTGACAGAAGGTCATTGTGAAACTTCACATGTGTTTATCATCACTCAGAACCAAACGCATGTTTGAGCGTCTGGCTTTATCATTTTCAGTCTTTTTACATCATTAAAAGGAATGTTATGTGTTCAACAAGTTAAGCTTTTTGCAGTGAATAAATGTTAATGCATTATTAACCCTATAAAGACTACTGAATTTCTAAGGCCTCTAAATGATCAAGCTTTGCTGTTCAATGTCACACTCAATCTACTCCATGTCTTCTGTCTCTGATTGATATTTTAGTGTTTTTATCCAGTCAAAGCTCTTTTAGAGTAATTGTACAAATGTCCAGCTTCAGCTGGAGCTTCACGAGTCAAATCATTTTTCTGACTATTATTTAATACAGTATGTCAGGCATTACAGGGTTAAATGCATTCTGAAATCTTCATTTATCAGTCAACTCGGTTCTTTTTTTATTATTTTTTGATTATTTCCTCTTTATTAAAGTTTGCTTATGGTCACCATTACCAAATGCTAATGTTTTATATTCTCTTTGCAGTGAGTTATTACAGTCTTTAGACATGTGTGCCAGTGATCCTGTGTCCATCGCACGCTGCTTTGTGGACAAGGTACTAAATACTAACTTAAACTAAATATGACCCTGGAGTCTTAAGTCGCTGGGGTATATTTGTAGCAATAGCCAACAATACATTGTATGGGTCAAAATTATACATCTTCTGAGGAGCCTTTATTTCTTCAGCTCTCAATCAGCATTGCATTATATGTTTGGAGCATTTCAATCTCATCTTACTAAGACTGGAGATATAGAGTGACCACTGATATTTAGATCAGTTTATGTCAGTATCTGCTGTACTGTTATAAAGATCTCATTGATTTACATTACAAGCAGCAGAATTTCATCATATAAATATCAGCATCTGCAGCAAATTGCATAGTTGAGTCTCTTACATCAATGGAAAGATTATTTATTCATGATGTATGCATTTTATATGACTTTATGACCTTTATGACTGGTTTTGTGGCCCAGGGTCATAAATATGCCGTTCAGGATGTTCCTTTATAATACTGAATCATTTTCTCTCCTTTCCATTGCAGAGCGAGTATTTTGAGATCTACACGCAGTACTGTACAAACTACCCAAAGTAAGTGAAGCTGTGATTTAAATGTCAGTAACGTCCTTCATAAACAGCATCAGACGGACAGTTTGAGTGATAAGCCTGCTGAGAGCGTCTGCTTTAGGAATGATGCACACCAGGCCACACGAATCAGTTGTGTGATGATATTAATAAAAACAGTATTCTTCCACCAAACAATGTAGCTCCTCAGAAACAGTTGTGGTTGCAACAAAGTGGTTGCCGAGCAACACACAGAAGTAAACAAAGGTGTGTGTTACTTTGTAGAGTCATTTACAACAGCTTCGAACGCGGCTCAGCCAATCAGAACCAAGGACCGGAACTCTCCGTTTTATAATATCGATTTTATTCATATTTTGAATTCGTTTTTATTTTTGTATTTTATGTTCATTTTCTGCTTCATTTTCATATTAATTAAAATGTAACTATTTTTGTCTTTTTATTAGTTTTTGCTTTTTTAATGTCTATATATTTTTGATCATTTTTATTTCAGTTATTAGTTATTTTAGTACATCAAGTTAAACTAAATGAAAATGAGAAATGTTTCTTTTAAAACTAGCTGAAATAAAACAAGCTTAAGTTTTTTTTTTTTTTTTTTTTTTTTTTTTTTTTTTTTTTTTGTTTTTTTTTAG
>NW_015550039.1:25656-43908 GCF_001515605.1 Sinocyclocheilus anshuiensis
GTTTTTTTATTTGATGTATTATTATAGATTCAACATGACTGATAAAATTGGTGATGCATCAAGTGCCTCTGAAATTATTCTATTCTTGTTTTGAAATTAAAACAATTTCTAAACTAAAAACATACAAATAATTTTCGTAAAATGAAAAAAAATAAACTTTAACTGAAATAAAACAACTGATTTTACTTCAGCTAGTTGCCAAGACAGCATTTTTTCTTTTTTATTTAGTTTAACTTGATGTACTAAATAACTAAAACTGAAATAAAAACTATATCGATACTTTTTTTTTAAAACAACAAAATTGCTAAAACTAACTAAAAGTACAAAAATAAAAAATAATTCAAAATAGAAATAAAACTGATATTATCTCAGAAATACAAAAAAAAACACTGCATTAGAGGCTAACTTTCAACATCATTTTTGATGCATAAATTCTAATGCATCAGTGGTGTGATTATTTCTCTTATTTGAGTCTCCTCACAGACTAACGTGTGTGTGTGTGTGTGTGTGTGTGTGTGTGTGTGTGTCTGTCAGTGGCGCTGTTGACAGACTGTCTGAGGAATAAAACTCTGGCCAAGTTCTTCAGGGATCGGCAGGCGTCGCTCAAGCGCTCTCTTCCGTTGGGTTCTTACCTGCTCAAACCAGTTCAGAGGATCCTCAAATATCACCTGCTGCTTCAGGTGCGACCACTGAACATCTGACAAAACCACTCAGAAATACTTAGAAATGTATGAAAGCTAATGTGTGAGAGAGAGCAAAAATGATCTTTTATAATACATTATAATGACTTCTGTAATGTAAACATTCAGCGGGAAATGATGTTGGATGGGACTTTTTTTTTGTTCATGATTATTAGTTAATATAATTTTCCTGCCTACATAGTCCTGTGTACCAGGGGTGTTATAGTTCAATGAAACCATAAAACCAATCAATTTATCAATAAATAGTCGCACATACATACATACACACACATTTTGTTACTGACTGAAATGCAATAAAATATAAAACGACATAATTTTATTTCACCTGTTTTCCAAAGCAGCATTTTCCATTTTTATTTAGTTTAACTTAATGTACTAAAATAATTGACTCAAAACATAAAACTGTATTGACAATAATCTAAAAAAAATCGAATAAAAATGAGAAATGCGCGACAAAGTTACCAGAATTTTAATTGCATTTAAATTGGAAATGAAAAATATAAAAATGAGAAAAATTCAAAAGCATCTCAGTGGCACTAAAGTAACACTGCTGGAGATTTTAAGTTAATATTTCAACAACTTAACACCACATTCACATGTTTAATTAGTCTCTGATCACATGACATGCAGCTAAACACATAACGTTTCATTTTATTAGTGTGTATTTTATTTGTAATTATTTCTCTATTTTAATTTGAAATTTTTACGATTTAATTAATTATTAGCTTTTTATCAACCCAAAAACCCCAGTTTGGGAAATTCTGCTCTATAGCAACACAGTGATGAATTGTGCAAAATAGATTTTGATTGCACGATCAAATCAGTTTACGTAGTTCTAAAATCTTGGTTATTCCTCATATCATCATCTTCAGATGGAGATGAACAGCAGGGTTTTTTCTAAATATCGTGCAGTGTGTTGCTCTGGTGTTGACAGACAGAGTCAGTGACTGTGGTTTTGCTTTTCTGAAGGAAATCGCTAAGCACTTCGACCCTGAGGAGGACGGGTACGATGTGGTGATCGAGGCCATAGACAGCATGACCGGAGTCGCCTGGTACATCAACGACATGAAGAGAAAACACGAGCACGCCGTGAGACTTCAGGTCTGGAGCCACTGTCTGTATTACCATCAGAACACTGCAGGACCAGATATCAGAACGCAGGCAATTCATCAAACAGGGTTATTAGAGTTAACTACAATTATTTTATTTTTTTAAATGTACTCAAAATTAATGAATTAAATATATATTTTTTAAACTATATAAACGTTTTTTTTTTTTTTTTACAACCAAACTATGTTACAGACTTTTCATTAAGACCCTAAAGAATCATATCAACTTGTGGAAAATGGGCGTCGGATGACCCCTTTAATACAAATGGCTAAAACACAACAAATTTGACTAAAATTAAAACGAAAATGAAAAAATATTAAAATTAAAAACAAATTCAAAATGTTAATAAAAACTATAATAATATCTCAATTACTGTAAGGCAAGCTTATTTATATAGCACATTTCGTACACAATGGTAATTCAAAGTGCTTTATATAAAAGAAAGTAAAATAATAATTTAAAAAAAAATCTAATATTGTAATATCTCAATTATTGTAATAATATCGCAAAAAACTTTTTCTTGTAGTTGCCAAGTCAACATTTCTCATTTTTATTTAGTTAAATGTGATTTACTAAAATAACTAAAAGTAAAACAGAAACAAAAATGAATAAAAACTATGTAGGCATAAAAAAACTTAAAAATAGCAAAAAACTTTTTTAACTAAAACTTTGACTAAAATTAAAATGAAATCTGAAAAATATCAACTAACTCAAATATATTATTAAAAACTATAATAGTATCTCAGTGATACTAAAATAACACTATGAAATGAACAAATGTTTTATTTCTTCTCCTCTCACAGTGGTATGTTAATGGCTGATGTTGTTTATCATGCACTCATAACACATTAATGGATGGAATATGACTGTATCCAGTTTCTGATGTTAATGAGCGTCATGCAAATACATTATCATACTCTTTGATTAATTCTAATCTGAAGTCCTGACTCATGAGCTGGAGGATCTGTTCATTAATGGATCTGGGGCAGCACATGCTGTACGCATGCTTAACGATCACTGATTCATGATTCAATTACTGCACACGATCAGCCAACAACTGACACCAACCTCTTCTATTCTATTCTATTCTGTCCTATCCTATATTTATTCTATCCTAACCTATTTTTATTCTATCCTATGCTTTTCTATTCTATTCTATCCCGTTCTGTTTTATTCTATTCTATCCAATTCTATTCTGTTCTGTTCTATTCTATGCTATTTTATTCTATTCTATTCTATCTTGTTCTGTTCTATTCTAACATATCTATGCTATGCTATTCTATCCTGTTCTGTTCTTTTTTTATTATTTTCTATTCTATCCTATTTTACTCTGTCCTGTTCTGTTCTATCCTGCTCTATTCTATCCCATTCTATTCTGTCCTATTTTATTCTATTCTATCCTATCCTATTCTACGCTATTCTATTTGATTCTATTCTATCATATCCTGTTCTGTTCTATTCTATTCTGACATACCTATGCTAATCTATTCTATCCTCTTCTATTCTGTTTTATGATATTCTATTCTATTCTTACCTGTTCCATTCTGATTTATTTTATGCTATTCTATCCAATCCTATCCTATGCCATTCTACCCTGTTCCATTCTGTTTTGTTCTATTCTATCCTATTCTGTTCTGTCCTACCCTAATTTATTCTATTCTGTTCTATTATATACAATTCTGTTCTATCCTGTTCTGTTCTATTCTAACATACCTATGCTAATCTATTCTATCCTCTTCTGTTCTGTTTTATGCTATTCTATTCTATTCTATTCTTACCTGTTCCATTCTGATTTATTTTTATGCTATTCTTTTCTATCCAATCCTATCCTGTGCCATTCTATCCTGTTCCATTCTGTTTTGTTCTATTCTATCCTATTCTGTTCTGTCCTACCCTAATTTATTATATTCTGTTCTATTCTATACAATTCTGTTCTATCCTGTTCTGTTCTATTCTAACATACCTATGCTAATCTATTCTATCCTCTTCTGTTCTGTTTTATGCTATTCTATTCTATTCCATTCTTACCTGTTCAATTCTGATTTATTTTGTTCTATTCTATCCTATCCTATTCTGTTCTGTTCTATTTTATTCTGTTCTATTGTGCATGCAGGAGATCCAGTCTCTGCTCATAAACTGGAAGGGTCCGGATCTGACCACATACGGTGAGCTGGTTCTGGAAGGAACGTTTCACGTCCACCGCGCTAAAAACGAGAGAACCCTCTTCCTGTTCGATAAGATGCTGCTCATCACCAAGAAACGAGGGGAACATTACGTCTACAAGACTCACATCTCGGTATAGGATGTTATTCATTCTGAGACAGCATCTGTTATTTAGACCAGGGACTCCTAAACCTTTTTATGAGCCAAAACACTTTGACATAAAATATTCTCTTGAAGTCTCCCTGAGATTTAAAGTTAACATTTCAATGATGCAACAACACGTTCACATTCACAGTTCACGGCTGGTTAATGCTCACATGACATGCAGGAAAACAAAATATTTTATTATTTTATTAAGTGTGTTTTTTTAATTTGTTTATTTTAAATTTATTTATTTGTTTCTATTTTACATTTTTATTATTTTATTCATTTTTAGTAAAAAAAAATGTTTTAAATTATTTATTAATTTCCTTTTTTACATTTTTTATTGTTTTATTCATGTTTTATCAATAAAAGTATTCAATAAAAAGTATTAAACTTTTTTATTTTAAAAGTCATATTTTATTTCATTTTACATTTATATTACATTATTATTTTTATTTATGATGAATGATTAGCTTTTCATCAATTCATGTACCCCCTGAGTTTCCTTAACAAACCCCAGTTTGAGAGCCTGATTTAGACCATTATCTCCTTTCATTCTCAGATATTGTCAGATATATCCTCATCTGGACAAAAGCTTTTCCTACTATTATCGTTTTTTTGTTTTTTTTGTAAAAATAATATCTGATTGAGCTTTATACAGAGCCATTCTACCATCTAGTAAGTTAAACAACAGAAGATTTGAATTCAGAAAAACATGTTGTTTGTGCTGTTTTCTTGTGTTCAGTGTTCCACACTGATGCTGATAGAAAGTGCCAAAGATTCTCTGCGCTTCAGCGTGACGCATTACAAGCACCCCAAGCAGCCGCACACGGTTCAGGTAAGTTTGAGATCACGGCCCACAAATCACCCGTTCAAGCTGTTCATTGTGTTTGCTTTAATCATATGTCATTGTGTTTCTCAGGCCAGAACGGTGGAAGAGAAGAAACTGTGGGCTCATCACATAAAGAGACTCATTCTGGAGAACCATCACGCCATTATCCCGCAGAAAGTACGTACAGTAACCGGTCCACAAATGTCTGTCTGAATCAGTGATACTGTAATAAACATGATCTGTTATTTAGACCAGGGATTCCTAAACGTTTTCATCCGCCAAACCCCTTTTAACTTATTTAAACTTAATATTTCAGTGATTTAATGACACATTCACAGTTCTGTGATAGTTGTTAATACTCAAATGGCATGCAATGAAACAATTAAAATACTTTTTTATTAAGTGTTTTGTTTTTATTTAAAAATGTTATTTATTTTCATTTGTCATTTGTTTCATTTTGATTGTTTTTTATTATTTATTTAAATTTTACATTTGTATTTCATTCTAGTTGTTTATTTTGATTGTAAAATGGAAATAGCTTTAAAATAAAAACATTTTTACCATTTTATTCATTTGAGTAACTGTTTAATTTAGTTGTTTTTTTTTGTTGAAAATTATTTATTTTCATTTGACTTATTTTATTCATTTTTGTCATTGTTATCATTGTTTTATCATTTTTATTTTGGTTGTTTTTATTTTAAAATTGTTTATTTTCATTTTATATTTCTATTGTTTTCATTTTTAGTGTTTTATTTTGATTGTGAAATGAAAGTATTTTTAAAATATAGACATTTTATTAATTTTTAGTAAGCGTTTAATTTATATTGTTTTTATTTTAAAAAAATTTTTCATTTTACATATTTTATTATTTAATTCTTTTTTTAATAATAATTTTATTTGTTTTTATTTTTAAATTATTTATTTACATTTTACATTTCTATTGTTTTCATTTTTAGTGTTTTATTTTGATTGTAAAATAAACATGAAATTAAAAATACATTTTTACTTTTTAACATTTTTTAAATATTTTTTATTATTTTTAGTGTTTTTTTTATGATTTTTTTCCCCATTTTCCATTTTTATTATTTTATTCATTTTTAGTGTTTTGTTTTTGTTTTAAAATATTCATTCTCAATTAACATTTTTATTATTCATTTTTTCATTATTTTATTTATTCATTTAATTCATTTTTATTAATTTCATGTATTATTTTTATACTGCAGAAAATACGGTCTACTTTAAAACATGAATGTTTCTCTCAATCAGCAATTTTGTAATAAACATTTGCCATGTTAATTGCTTTCAGGCCAAAGACGCAATCCTGGACATGGACTCGACATGTAAGTTGTGTTTAGATTGATTTTCAAACAAGGTGCTTCAGTGAATGACTTGTTTTTGTAGCAAAATGACTTTTGAAACACTAGAACTCTGTTTCAGAACCTGCTGTTCTATTGTTTCTTCTCTGTCCAGGTCCAGTGAAGTACCGCTACAGTCCGGACAGACTGAAGAAAGCGGCGTCCTGTCAAAATGAAGATTTCTCCGGTGTGTTAAAGGAACGGAGACGCTCTGGTGTGTGAAGCGGCCTCTTCACTCGTAGAAATGAAAGCTCAAACTAAATTTCCACTGTATAATTGTTTATGTTCTTTGACAGAACCGGCTAAACGAACTGTACGAAGCACTAAAGGTAACGTCTTTATCTTGTTGCTTTCTAGTTTATTCAGTGGGACACAAAAGTCTGAGACCGGATCACATTTAAACTTGGAAACATGCAGAAAGTTATAATGTTTTCGAAACATTTAAAACACAAAATTCTGACAAAATTAAGCTGAAATATATAATATAATGCGCTATTTCTCAACAGCTAGTAAATGAGTGTCACTGATCTTGTGATTCTGTATTCAGACAGTCAGATTTTCTTGCTTTCATTGAATTTTAAGATGCTCAAATCATGCTGGAGAACATGTTCATCAGGATTTGTTCATGTTCATGCTGCTGTCATTAAAGCAAAATGGATGCACAAAACAAAAATGCATTTCAGTTTTATCATGATAATGAAGTTTCTGACCTGCTGTATTAGCAAATATATTAATTTAGCAAAATAATTTAATCAATTTTAATTTTTTAAAATAATTGTAATAATATTTGTATTAACTTTAACACATTAAAACACAACAATCAATATAAAATAAATAATAAAATAATATTCTAATTATTGTACTGATGATTATTATAACAATTTTATACATAAATTATATATGAAGTTTTCTACACACACACACACACACATATATATATATATATCTTCTTGCTGTATTAGCAAATATGTGCATTTTTAAAAAGAAATTTAAATATTCATTTAAATAATATTTTATGAATATATATATAGTTTTTATAAAAATGCATATACGTATATTGCAAAATGCATATTTATATATATGCATATGCATTTTGCAATATACGTACAGTATATGCATTTCATAAAATAAATGCAGAACAAAATAAATGCAAAAAATGTATAGGATTTGGTCTTTATTCTCTTTATGTAGTCTTGATTGACTGACTGATTAAAGAAGCACTGTTAAACTAAAGATCAGAGATACCCCTGATCAAATCGCTGTCATCTTGGGCTCACGGCAGGTGCGTGCTGTTTGTTTCCGCTCATGTGGGAGACACGTGTCCCGTATGTTCTGCGCTCCCTCAGCCCGCTTTAGCATCAAAGCCACATCGACTCGACGCGTCCCTCCTGTGTCAGATCAAAGGCCGCAGCCCCGATCCTCCGCCCGCACACATGGTGCTAATTATGGAGCCCATCGGCCGCAGGCTTTGTCATGCGCCAGTTCCTTTCAGTCCACAAACCTGTTTTTGGCTCGCTGTCAGCACAAGTGCATTATGCATTCTGATTGGCAGAAAATTAAGAGAAAAGCCAAGCCGTTCCATCTATTCTCTCTTTCTCTCTCACACACTCTGTCTTGCCGTTTTATCACCTTTCAAATTAAGTTTCCAACCACGGCTTTTCCTGTTCCTGTCTTGGAAATCAGCAGGGAGTGTCCAAGCTCTCTCAAGTAGCTCCATGCATCCTTATAGCATGCATTTCATTGCCAGTTGATTTAATTATCTTTGCATGGACCTGGCAGAGCACACACATTTATAATACCGTGTTATGTGTTAATTTTTTTTGTAATAATATTTGTATTAACTTTAACACATTAAAACACAACAATCAATATAAAATAAATAATAAAATAATATTCTAATTATTGTACTGATGATTATTATAACAATTTTATACATAAATTATATATGAAGTTTTCTACACACACACACACACACATATATATATATATATATCTTCTTGCTGTATTAGCAAATATGTGCATTTTTAAAAAGAAATTTAAATATTCATTTAAATAATATTTTATGAACTTCAACAAATGAAAACAGCAACAATAAATAATAAAATAAAATATAATGATAATAATGATGCAATAATTATATACATAAATTTTATATATACTTTTCCTGTTCCTGTCTTGGAAATCAGCAGGGAGTGTCCAAGCTCTCTCAAGTAGCTCCATGCATCCTTATAGCATGCATTTCATTGCCAGTTGATTTAATTATCTTTGCATGGACCTGGCAGAGCACACACATTTATAATACCGTGTTATGTGCAACCAGAATATAAAAATGCATCATGTCTGCAAAATGAAATCCAAGTTTCGTTCTAATTTTGGGGTGCTGATTTTAAAAAGTGCTGTTTTGTTGTAGCATGTCAGACTTATTCACAAAATATGGTGCTTTTTGTTGCATTTTTGCTTTTGACAACCACTTTTGCAGTGAAGAAGTCTTGTATTAATCTTTAATCAACAGAAAAACACCACAAACACATGATTCCTATATTTATCTGAGCCAGATTACAATGATTTAATCAAGTCTCAGCCCGTTTTCACATTATTTTATGCCTAATCATGATTTTTTTTTTGCACATTGCAAATTAAATAATATATTTCGAATACTACTTTTTGACTGCTTTTGTTATTTTGATAAGTGCATTAAAGCTGATATATTTATTAGACTAATCTGCCTTCAGATCATTTTGAACTCTGCATCGTCAAATTACCAAACACCAGGACTTAAAAATCACATTTGAAATGCATCTGAAGATAACCTGTTGCTAAATTGTTATATTAATAACATTTAATTTATCTTTGTCTTTGCATCATCTTAATCATCCATGGACGTCACACAGGCACGCTTAAGGTAAGATTTCCACATTCACTCTCCATTGCAAGCTTTTCACATTAAGTAAAGTAAAAGAAACGGCTTAAACTTACATTAACATTTATGCATTTAGCAGACGCTTTTATCCAAAAAGAGGAACAAAAGCAATTAGTCAAATGCATTTAAAGTACACTGAATCACATTCATAAGAAAAAATGTTGTGCATTTATTTCATAAATGCTATTCCAAACTAAATGCATGCAAAATCTTTATTGTCTATCCTCATGTGGTAGAAAACTGTCTTTAGACAAAGGCTCAACAAACAATGCAAAACAACAATTCAGCAACAATTATAAACAAAAATGTTGCATAGAACCAACACAACTCTTGAAAACCTATAGAATTAATCTAAAATTTAAAATGCTAGAAAAGGTGCCAGTTTTGTTATATAAATTCGCTTTTTCATAAACGCCCATTGACATCCCATGACTTTTCTATGGCGTTCAGCATGCAGACAGCGAAGGTACTCTATTAGTGGATAAAGACCATCTTTCCATACTGCCCACAACCGTGAGCTCAAACCCAGAACTCAAGACTGCGGTACCTGGAATGATTCAGAACGGACAAGATCATGAATCCAGCACAGGCTCGCTGGATGACAGTAGGCTTGAAGAGAAAGCAAGGAGAGCAGAGGACAGAATAGGAGGAGATAATGGAGAAGAGGAAGATCTGATGGGAGTCGAGCAGGTAGCAGACTTTGCCAGTTCAGTGTTGGCCGCCATCTCCTGCTGGCATCATAGGGCTAAGGCTTTGCTTTTCGATCAGATCACCACGGTGAGGGTCACCTATCGCTTTCTGTTTCACGTCCATAACCTGGTGGCCGCCTCAGTGCAATCTGTCAATCACATCCCATCTGCTGCATGCTGAGACCGATTTCTGCTTTTGCACCCACAGATCTGATGCTCGAATGCTGTTGATGTGAAGTTGCATGAATCATTGCATGGACATAACTGCATGCATGGCCACTAATCACACATAAACACATTTCTCAATGGACACTTGACCTACAAATTGAATGCCATGTTCAATATCTGATTTTCAAAACATTTATCACTGATTCTCTGGGAGTTCGGACAAAACAGGCAATAGGTCTGATGGCATTTTTCTACCTAAATGCATGTTTCTGCATCACTCAATTTGTCAATTCTGTCTGATACAGAAATTAATGTGTCAGATGATTATTTTTATATTGTCAAATCTTCCATTAAACTTCAAAGAATATGTAATCACAGGTACCTAAAATTATCAAAATAAACTCACCATAAACTCACATCAGGTGAACCACAGGGTTTTATGGGTTCAACGTGGAAAGGTTATTTTCTAACCTAATGGCTGATGTTGTTTCTCCCATGTCTCAAGAATCAGTGTTATATTTCATGCCAGATGCGTCAATGTGCAAAGATTGTAATGCACATATGATGGGGAATTTACAGCATGTTGTGGTAACTAAGATTACTAAGATCCAATGCATAATAACGTTGGGTGTCTCAAAGTGTTTTTGCACTTGGAGCCACAGTGAGATTTTTTTGATTGAAGCTCGACTTCAAAGGGAAATTTAACTGTCAAATTTTAGGGGTGGAGGTCGAATGGCTTGTCTTCCGTAATTAAATTAAACAAAGGTTCCGGTTTCATTGTGTTTTGTTTGATGGCACACAAAAGCAATTTCAGAAGGTCAGTTGTCTGTGGAAAAGCATTGAAATGCATTGATGCTTTCAAATGAATTGCAGATGTTTATGAAAGGTTGAAATATCACTAGAGTGATATTTGACAGATGGCGACTATGAATGCTGTCATTCAGTAGAACATTTACATCTGTTAAATTCCTGTAATTTTCTGTGTTGTGTCCTTAGGACAGAGAAGGTTGTTGGGAAAATTGGCCAATAAACAAAAGCAGCCAAATACCCACTAAAGAAAAGCCTGATGATACGAGTAAAAGTTTGACTCTCTTTGAACAGGTAACGTCATATATTGAGAACCTCAAAATGGATCTTTCTGTCTAGTAAACCTACAGTAGACAGAAAGTGCTGATAATATTCAAACTATACGCTGCTTTCATTGTCAATGACTAATGTTTGAATTAAAATGAGCATTTGAATGTCTATGAGGCCCAAAAAAGCTGTCTGGGTAGACATTGTGTAAAGCCACTATTGTACATTCATATTGAAATATCTTTCCTTTCTAATCTCTTCTAATTGCTATAATATGTTGTGTATGACTGATGTTGGGTTCAAAAAATACAAGGCAGATATACTCTTGTCAAATGGCTAAACCTTCACCTTTATGCATATTGTTGCCACACATACACATGTTGTCTTAGTTAGTGAGTCTATGGTTGCTTCTGGAAATACTGTGGGAATTGTTTTCTCAGCATTCACTATTGATAATTGGCTAATGATAAAAAAGGCGAGGGGGGGGGGGGGTTACAAGGATTTGTTGGAAATATAAATTGCAGCTGTATTTCAAAGCTAGATAAATTGCACTTGTTTCATGCTGGTCATAATGGAGATATTGGAGATTGAATTAAGTTATCTTCACATCCTCTTTTCTTATCCTCTTCATAGCATCCTGTAGCAATAACTCACTTCATTCTGTCCACTTTCTAGAGCTCAACTGGGGAACGCAGTTCACAGAAGGTCTTTTCTTCTCTCAGAGAGTCAGAGGAGACAGGGGTGAACCAATCAGATAATTATCCCAAAATGTGTGGGACAATAATGGCAGGATGCCACACTGATCCAGAGATAGTAGACTTCAATAATGGAGGACGAGAAATCGGAGATAATGTTGAGGACAGTGTGGATTTCTCATCTCCTGCTGGACTAGAAGAGCACCAAAAGGAAGGGACTTCATCCAGCAGGAACCTCTCAGAAGATGTGCAGAACATGGAGGTAGATGTGGACGTTGAAGCACCTGGTGGCCTCTTGTCTTCATCCATACTGGACAAGGTAAGCGATATCTCAGAGCGATGTGCCAGCAGCCTCTCTCGAAGAAGTAGTCTAGGAGTCGAAGCGTCTTTTGACTTGGGCTGCCCGTCTTCTCTGTCGGAAAGTAGAAGAAGCAGTTTGCTCAGCAGTGGTGCTGAGCCCCACAAGAAAGACAAAGGCCTAGAGTTTAGACGGTCCACTCCAGAACCATTAACAGAGACCGTTCCCGACAGCCTGTCTATACCAGACCAAAGATCTCAAATGAAACAGGATACTCTTTCCAAAAAGGACCGATTGCTCATACATAAGATTCGACGGTACTACGAACATGCTGAGCACCAGGATGCCAGCTTTGCCGTCAAACGCAGAGAGAGCCTTTCATACATCCCTGCAGGCCTAGTCCGTAATCTGAGCCAACAACTTGATGACCTTGCAGACCAGGATTTGGCATTGCATAAGAGGGCGTCTTCCATCACAAGGCCAACTTTATGGTCTGTCTTTAATATATCAGGCTTGGGGGTTGACAAGAAAGCAAAGGATAGCTCTGATTTTGTGGTCCCTGCAAATGACAAAGAGTCCAAGCTTAGAGATCAAAGTGGGAATGAGGAATTCCAGCCTGCATCTGACATGGTTAAAGTGTGGCAAGTCATGGAAATGGAGATAACTGGGACTTCTGAACAACATCAGGACTCAGAGAATTCCCAAATGACTACACCTGGTGAAGAAAAGAAAGCAGAAACCAGTAAGGTGAGCTTGGATAGTGGACTTGGGGAACCTCTGGTAATATTGGAAGAATCCGATGAAAGCTCTACCTCACCCCCAATTAACAACGTCTTAGAAAAGGACAAGATGCAAGAGTTCCAGAGGCATCCAAACGAGGAACACAAGTTACAAGAGCAGCACAAGGTCAACCACCGTCCTCTACCAAAGATCATCTCCTTAAGGTCAGCCAGTGAGGATGAACTCATCCTTCAAGATATGGAGAAAAGGAAAAATAAGGTGTTCCAGTTGGCCAGGCACTACAGTCAGCGTATCAAAAACAACAAACCGGTAGTAAGGCAGAGGCCCAAGATCTTGGAGAACCATTTCGTGCCCAAGAACCTGTCTTCGGTCATGGAGGAGAGACCTCCAGGAAAAGAGAAAGGTGGGTGTAGTGTCTGAGTAGACACTTGCTAAGTTTAAGTGGTGTTCCTTCTGTCAATTTTTGTTTTGCAGACACTTTCTTATCCAAACTGACTGTTCACTTTTAGTTGAGGGACAATCTCCCAACTTGCAGTGTCTTGTCTGATGGCGTAGCTCAGTAGTTCCCAACCCTGGTCCTGGAGAACCCCCAACACTGCACGTTTTTCATGTCTCTTTTATCTGAGACATACATTTGAGGTCTTGGAGTCTTATTAGCTGATGAGTTGAATCAGGTGTGTTTGATTAGGGAGACGTCTAAAATGTGCAGTGTTGGGAGTCCTTCAGGACCAGGATTGGGAACCACTGGCTTTTTGGTTACCAATCTAGACCATTGGTATCCCACTTATTTGCTTAAAGGCGTGACACTAGAAATGGATCTTGTACATTCCTATCCATCAAATGCTCCATCGGAGCCATTTTTAGGTTGTGGATAGAGGTGGGAGATTGAAATCAAGCGGGAATACAATGAATTCCCAATGCACATGTACATTTGCCTGTGTGATGTTCTCATTGGTTAATGGATTGCTATATCAGAGTGTGTTGCAGTTAAAGTTGTGGTTGTATGATCATCATTTAGACAAACCCTTGGGTAATTCCTCTACCCCTGATGGTGTCCAAACATGTTCCTGGAGGGACACTATCCTACAGAGTTTAGCTCCAACCCTACTTAAATGAAAGAATTAATAAATGAAGTGCCGGGAAGTAACCCAAGGGTAACCCATACTCGGAATTTGTTCTTTGCATTTAAATCATCCAAGTTATTAGGAGCAGTGAGTAGTGAACACACACATACACACCTTGAACACACACCCGAAGCAGTGGGCAGCTATTTTTGCTGTGGCGCCCGGGGAGCAATTGGGGGTTTGGTGCCTTGTTCAAGGGCACCTCAGTCATGGGTATTTAAGGGGGAAGAGAGAGCTGTTGATTCACTCCCCCAACCTACATTTCCTGCCGGTCTTGAGAATCGAACCTCGAAATCGAGCCTGTATTGAGAATCAAACCTGCAACCTTCGGTTTACAAGTCAGACTCACTAATCATTAGGACACAACTGCCACCCACACCTGAACCTGAATCAAGGTCTTCGTACTCACTAGAAAGTTCCAGGTAAGTGTGTTTAAGCTAGTTGGAGCGAAACTCTACTGACCCTCCAGGACCAGGATTGGACACCCTTGCTCTACATCCTTGCATCCCACCATCCCCTTTAGAAATCAGTGGATTTGCAGTGTTCTCTGGTAAATTCTATTGTAAAAGTACTTTTATTTGTCAAAAGCAGACTTTTAACCACAGCTCTTTTGTGCACAGGCATTCCTGACAAGCCACTGTTGCTGAACTTGAATGAGCAGGACCTTATCCCGGACTCTACGACTACTAGTCCACCTTCCAGCCTCTGTTCTCCTGGAAGTCCTCAGTTCCTCAATTGCAGATTATACGCTCAGAGACCACAAAGTCCTGTACAAACTGAGACCTTCCACTGGCCGGATGTCAAAGAGTTGCGTTCCAAATATAACAGCCAAAGGCAAGATGATGCATCCACTTCCCCTCGTCCGTTCCCAGTGAGTCGCAGTACTTCATTTTCAGAAAGAGCTTTGGAGACTGAATCGGAGAGATCCGGAGCATCGTGTTCATTGTCTTGTTCATCCCCTTTCTGCAATATCACAGTGCAGAGAACTACATCCATAGATTCTACATGTTCCAGCAAGACCATTGAAGGTGAAGGTTTGCCTTCGCTGTGTAGAGTTAATGCATTTGATTTCGGCTTGGGATCCACTAATGCACATGAGCAACTGGAGAGAGGTTGCGACGCTGGTCAAGATGAGAACAACCTCATTGTAGTAGAGAGGATCTGCAAGGCCAAGCATGAAGAGGATGATTTAGCAATGGTTTCACAATCTGAATTTGCAATGGCAAACAGTAAAGAGCACAACTTTAGTGAATGGATGGAAAAAGCCGAGAACAGTCAACATAGTTTGGTTAAAAACCTGCGGGATAAATTTCAGAACCTGAGTTCTTATACGTGAGACTTATAACGCAAACTTTTTTACTCTTAACACTCAGAACCTTAAAATATCTTACAGCTAGCATTCCTCTCTCCAAAATATGTCATTTGGCCATCTGTTTGAGAGGCTTAGTAAGTCTTACACAGGTTTGGTGTTCTGTGTTTTTGGAAAGAAAGCATGACTCTTCAATTCCAGTTATGAATTATCAGCAGATGTCGTACAAACCAACTGGAAAAGGGATGCCTATGGACCTCAGAGAATATATTTATGAAATTTGCATTTGTAAATATATGTATATTAGAGTTTTCCTGTGTATATTTCATTGAGATGTAAACATTTGTTAAAGGAGCTGACTGTGGTACTGTAAGTTTTTTGGTAATGTTTAGAAAAGTGGTTAAATACGTATTTTTCTTCCAGACATTTTGAAAAAAAAAAAACAATAAGGAAGAATATATAACAGGTCAGTGCATACTAAGTTACCAATGTGCCTATTTTTGTTAGAAATTTATTAGTACACACATATTTTCACATGTTTCCGGAAAAGCACTGCAATATTAAATGCAATGTTAGTTATTTTGATAGGCATTGCCTGATGTCTCTTCACTGTTTGTGTTCAAGCTCTGACCAGAGGAAAGAGGGTAATCTCATAAAGACGTCATTCCCCACTAATGAGGAGAAAACTGGAAATCATAATCAGATTAGGCTAATGAATGATAAACCGTGACAAAGACTGGTGTCATTTTTAATCTGGAATGTTTTCGGTTGGGTGTGTACAGTTTAAAATTGTCAAATAGTGCTCAGTTTGACTGAATGTTTGGTGTCAAATTAAAATGCTGCTCTTTTTTGACAACGTATTGTGCTGTCTTAATGTTGCTGATTTTTAATTGTTAAAGGTCAGATGTGATTCCAACTCATCTGAGAATTTGCTTTTTGAGCATTATGAGATAATTCAAGTTAAGGGATACGTCATTTGAGCAACATATAATGCACAGTCACGAAATGTGTTTTGGGTCACGTTTAATGGGATATATTATAAGCCATCTTATTTTTGGTTGTATTTTTCTGCTCATTGGTGGGGTTTATCTCCGGGCATGATGTCACTGTTATCTTGTATATTTAAACTTTTTTTATTTATTTGATTTGGTGTAAATATGATGCACAATACCTGTGTAAAAATGTCCAGTTCATATCCTATTTTTCTGATATACTACATTAAAAGAAACTTTCCATACTTTAAACATGATTTCCTTTGTCCTGCTTGCAGTGCTTCTGGCTTTGGTTTTTGTTTCTCTTTTTCTTTTCAGAAACCTTTATCAAAATGATTGCGCATGACTTGGGGGCGTATTACAGTTTAATTCGTTTCTGCACTTTTTAATCAGTCTTCAGGACATGGATATGATTAATGACTTGCATGGAAGGAGCTGAAAAGCAGCCTTAATATCGTCCTGAATTGCAGATCACCTTTTGAATGGATATATGGAGGCGTATACCTTTTTTTAAAGCAAGTAATGATTTAGCAGATGCTTTTATATACTTCCAGGCATTTATTACATTGACAATCCTCCTGGATCAACACACTAGTGGTTAACATTTTGGAATAATTACCTTTTTTGTTTTTGAAGTCAATTCTGCTCACCAAGGCTGCATTAATTTGATTAAAATTGTGAAATATTATTGCAATTTCAAATAACTGTCTTCTATATGAATATACCTTAAAATGTAAGTTATTTCTGTGATCAAAGCTGAATTTTCAGCATCGTTACTGTCACATGATCCTAAGAGATACAGTACTAGAATAGATTTGATAGAAACTACAATATGCATTCATTATACCTTTGCATATTTTCATAAATAATCGTGAAATTGTATAATTCATTATTAAGCATTTATTATTCAATATTTATAGGAATACATTTTTGCACAACCATCATAGAAAGTGTTGAGTTATTTGACATTAAGCAATTAGTTGAAAATATCTATATGATTTTTCATTAATACTGTAGGCCTAGTTAAAGACTAAAAAGAGTCTACAAAGGATCGTTTACATGTTGTTGTTGTTGATTGATGATGATGATGAAGATGAACTCCTCCCCTCCTGTTGAGCAGGTCTCAGGTTCTCAGTCTCTCGCTGAAGGTCTGACTGTACAGTCATGGAGAAGCAGAGCGACTAACCCGACCAGCTGACAGACAGACAGCTAACCAGCAGCGGTTTATCTGAGAGCTGAGGGAGTTGTGCTGGCGTCAGGATGGGCTGCGCGATCTCTGGATCCGGATTGACACCGAGAACAGCAGAGAGCAGACACACCGAGGACGAAGCTCCAGCGAGACTCACTCCGGATCACATCCAGCTCATCAGAGAGTCCTGGAAAGTCATCCAGGAGGACATCGCCAAAGTGGGAATAATCATGTTTGTCCGGTGTGAATTTTCTTGTGAATTATTGCATTTTACTCAACTCCGGTTTATTTGTAGAGCGCCTTTCGTAATACAATCATTTAAAACAGCTTTCCAGAAAATGCATGTTTCAGCTTATGTATTAAAGTGAGAACAAATTGTGTTGAATGTTTATAAGTGGTAGTGATATTTGATACCTGTTGATGTTTTGCATCAGATCAGCTCATTGACTAATATTTAACAATGTCTCGTCCAAACCGAACTAGAGTAGTACAGACCGGGCTTGTCACGCTTTTTACTTCATAGGCTTAGCTATATATATATTTTTTTTTTTTTTTTTTTTTTTTTTTTTTTTTTTTTTTTTTTAAAAAAAAAAAAAAAAAAAAAACTCTAGCTTTCTATTCTACTTGTTTTTCTTTGTTTGTGTATATATATATATATATATATATATATACACACACACACCTTGCTACGTGTACTGCGTTAGGCTAACCGAGACTTGTCATTTGCACTTATATATTGTTGCTCATT
>NW_015550039.1:43950-44377 GCF_001515605.1 Sinocyclocheilus anshuiensis
TGCAATATAACAAAGAGTGAAAAATTGAAGGGGGTCTGAATACTTTCCGTACCCACTGTATATATATATATTTATTTATTTTTTTTTTTTTTAAGTAATATTGTATAGTCTCTTGACAGTGTAAAGCTATTATATATAGTTATATATATATGCATACATACATTGTGTATTGTAGTAGCCTATCATTTGTAAACTATTATTGTTTTATTATACTTGAAATGAATTTTTATTTTTACATTTTCTGTTTTCTTTTTCATTTATGTAAAATGTCTAGTTTTTATTCATTTTATTTCACTTTTAGTTCTTTTGGTACTTCAAGTTAAACTAAAAAAAAAAATAAAATAAAATGCTGAAATAAACTAAGTTAAAGTTTATATGTATATATAGTAGTCAACATTTGAAGTGGATCAAAACTTTTCATCAAAGT
>NW_015550039.1:44441-49136 GCF_001515605.1 Sinocyclocheilus anshuiensis
AATGTGTCTATTGCTACAAATATTCCTGTGCTACTAATGACTGCTTTTGTGCTCCAGGGTCACACACACTATATATATATATATATATATATATATATATAATTTGTTTTTAACATGTTTCATTTAACATGTTGATCCTATAGTGGAGCAAATTGTCACAACGTATCGACAACTTGAACTTACAACTACTTACTGAAATATGATATACTTTCTAGTCATCTCCCATAACATGTTGTAATGTATTACAGTCTATTTAATGGCTAGATTTAGCAGACAACATTCAGATCAATGTTGATAAATGCCATTTAAAAGATTGACTTCAGAATATCATCTGTCTAAAACACCACAGCTCAGATGATCTGTGTCACTGTAAAGGAATATAATGAGTTTTTCCTCTTGGTTACGGTTCATGCATCATGAAAAAGTACAATGTGCAAAGCAGAATAGTGGAAAAAAAAGTGCACTGAATCTGGTGAAAATAATGATTCAGAAGCAGCTTTCACGTCTCTAGAGAGCTGATGATCTATTAATATCCACATGAACATCAGGTGCACCACAGCTCTTTTGTGCTAAAATACACAATTATAGACTTTCTGTAGATGTATATGAGCATCTTTAGAAAGAGTTTTAATTCTGTTTGGTTTAAAGTGAAATGCTTTTCATTCAGACAGTGACTTGAATGCATCAAATATCCAGTGATTGCGAAAGGTTGAAGGTCTGTTTGAGTCTCATTGAGTTTGTCTAATATTTCATTGATTGTTTTATTGATCTGCATCTGAGCGGCTCTCATTATTGTGTTGGTATTGTGGCTTAGTGTATTGATTCAATCTCCTTTCTGACTCTTTAAAGACTTTTAAAAATTGACTGTGAAAGCAAGCATCTCTTGTCAGCTTATTTTAGCATTTTGTCAGTAAATGTAGTCTTTTCTGGGCTTATTACGGACCATAGTCATTTTTTCCTGGTATTATAATTAATGGATGAACAAAAGCAGTGATGTATCCATCAAACAAACCCACTGTAGAAGTATATAAATCTTTCCAAACACATTAGGACACATTCATTTGTCAGGAAACAGGACATTTGCTGCTAATGTAAGAGATTGATTTGTGAAACGCTGCAGTTTGTGTGTGAAACAGCTGTTATTATGAAGATAAATCTGCTAAACACAATCTCATTCATACCTTTGAAAAGTTTCAACTATAGTAAAACTATATATTAACTATATATATACAGTATAGAACTTCAATATATCAGTATTTTTGTATTGAGATATTGTATATATATAACTTTTATTTTAGTATTATTTTTATAATATAGTTTTTAAATTAATTTTATTTATATATTTTCTGTTTTCATTTCAACTTAGGTTAAAATTTGTGTAATTTTGTTGTGTGCTTGTCATATTTGTTAGTTTTTGCTTTTTTATAGAAATGAATAGTTTTCATTCATTTTTATTTTAGTTTGAGTTATTTTAGTAAGTTAAACTAAACAAAAATTTGAAATAAAATGGGGTGAAGTTTAAGTTTTTTAATATTTTATTTGTTAACTTTTTTGTTTCAAGTTACAAAACCTTAATTTAGTTAACAATAATACTACTCAAATAAATTTATTTATGTCATTTAATAACATGTTCATCGTATAGTGGGGCAAGTTGTCTCAATATATCAACAGAGTATTTATGGAAATATACTTTCTAAAAAGTCATCTTCCTTTAAATATTTTTAAGTATCGTAAATTATTACACCCTAAAAAAATATAGAATACGATGCAACAGCATGATGTATATGAGCATCTTTAAAAAGAGTTTTAATTGTGTTCGGTTTAAAGTGAAATCATTTGATACAGGCAATGACTTGAATACAGATGTTTTATCATTTCAAAATGTGTTTGTGCATCTGTGATGTTTTGTTTCTAATGCAATGACATTCTGATGTTTTTATGTTTGATTTACAGTAAGTGTCCAGATACTGTAAATATCAGACTAATCTTTTGTAAATCCATGAAGGCAACAAATACAAGTTCATATTCCTGATAAAAGCTCATGAAATTTCTCATTAAGTGGCTCCTGTAACCATGGTGAATAGGAACCAGCGTGTGAGAAGATGTTTAAGGGTGTGTGTGAGTGTGTGTGTGTCTCCGAGGAGCTTCTATTCCAGGTTTCAGATCCTGCTGTGGCAAATGCTGATGTCTGAACCGTCAGAGAAACTCATTATCGTTCCACTGGAGACCAGAAGAAACGAGCACTGATGTCATTCTCTGCTCTTCCTCCTCACTGTAGACTGTGGCTTGTTTTGTTGTTGTTTTTGGATTCCTAATCAAACTAAATTCACCAAAAATTACACTAGAAAAACAACAGGTAAAATAGTAACTCTTTATCACTGAAGAAATTGAGTTTGTTTCTTCATCAGATTTGGAGAAATGTAGCATTGCATCAGTGTCTCAGCAATGGATGCTCTGCAGTGAATGGGTGCTGTCTGGAGAAGACAAAAGCTGAAACAAATCCAGCATTAATCCATCAGCTTTTGTCTTCTCCAGATGTTAACTGATGGACTGGAGTGCTGTGGATTATTGTGATGTTTTTATCAGCTGTTTGGACTCTCATTCTGACGGCACCCATTCACTGCAGAGCATCCATTGCTGAGACACTGATGTAATGCTACAGTTCTCCAAATCTGATGAAGAAAAACTCTTCCTAATATTGGATGGCCTGAGATGAGCACATTTTCAGCTTTTTATTATTTTTTTTTTTTGGTTAACTAAGAATTCTATATAAGCAATTTTTGAAACCGTATTGAACTGTATTTTAGACTTTTTTTAAGATGTACAAACACTTAACACCTAAACAACGGTGAAGAAAAGTGAAAGTTAGTGAAGAGAAGACCTCTGATGAAGGACACTGAGTGTTCTTTGGGTTTTTCCTTCAGGTTTGAATGATAATCCTCCTGTTCATTTGCAGCGTTTTATGATGCATCTTCATCATAACAGCTGTTTTCACAGACAAAAACTGCAGCGTCTTCCTTTCTTTCATAAACACCATTTCTCACAAATAAATCTGTTACTTCAGCAGCAGATATTCTCGCTGCTGACAAATGAATGTTATGAATTTATGAACATCAGATTCTCCTCAAACTCACAGTGCGCTGATGTTCCTCAGTCAGTTTGTGTGATGTAGGTCACTCAGTCGTGCCCTTCCTAGTGTGGAAAAACCAGTAGAGCTTCAGTGATTAGACAGGATCAGTCGGATAAGTGGATCACGATCTGGAACGCCTGGAAAACCAGGAACATCCCTCAATGAACCTCTCCAGTGTATATTATGAAAACCAGAAGTCTTAGTAGATCATTATAAAGCAGCACATTTTCCATGACGTATATTCACACAGTCATTCTGTGTGTGTATATATATATATATATATACAGTGGGTACGGAAAGTATTCAGACCCCCTTCAATTTTTCACTCTTTGTTATATTGCAGCCATTTGCTGGGTCTGAATACTTTCCGTACCCACTGTATATATATATATCTCATCCCAGCGAACAGGGAACGTTCTCTCAATGTTACAAACAAACGTTCTTCCAGTAACTTCAATAAAATGTTTGTTCAAAGTTTTTGGTCTGTAATAATGTTCTCAAAACTTTATCACAAAAACATTCGCTGTGTCCGAAAGCTCTAAAATGTTGCCTTTGGAGGCAGCATTTCAAGGCATGCCGAATACAAATTCTGCTTCACTTCCTGTCTCTGGAGGTACCTTCTTCTGATCAAATTTTGAAGGCAGCATAGATGTATCCCTCACTGCCTTTGATATCCCACAATCCTGTGCGTTCCATTCCATGATGGCTGAGATAAAAAGTTGCGCTTGGTGGTCAGTTTGTTTGTAAATGTATGTTTCTGACTAACTTTTTGCACTTTTGATGTTATTTCTTTCATCAAAAAATGAAAGAAATCAAAAGGGAAGAGGTTTTCCTTCTTCCTTTCATTGCAAAAACACTTGAACGAGCTGTGTTCAACCAAGTCTCTGCCTTTCTCACACAGAAAAACCTCCTTGACAGCAAACAGTCTGGTTTCAGAAGTGGACATTCAACTGAGACTGCCTTGCTCTCAGTTGTTGAAGCCCTAAGACTGGCAAGAGCGGCTTCCAAATCTTCTATACTTATTTTGCTGGATCTGTCCGCTGCTTTTGATACGGTTAACCACCAGATTCTCCTGTCAACCCTACTGGCAAAGGGCATCTCAGGAACCACACTCCAGTGGTTTGAGTCTTACCTCTCAGATAGGTCCTTCAAGGTATCTTGGAGAGGTGAGGTGTCCAAGTCGCAACATCTAGCTACTGGGGTGCCTCAGGGCTCAGTACTAGGACCACTTCTCTTCTCTGTCTACATGGCATCACTAGGTTCTGTCATTCAGAAACATGGCTTTTCATATCACTGCTATGCTGATGACACTCAACTCTACCTCTCATTCCATCCTGATGATCCGACAATAGCTGCTCGCATTTCAGCTTGTCTAACAGACATTTCTTGTTGGATGACGGACCTTCACCTTCAACTCAACCTTGCCAAGACAGAACTACTTGTGATTCCAGCAAACCCATCATTTCATCACAATTTCACCATCCAGTTAGGCACATCAACCATAACTCCTTCAAAAACAGCCAGAAACCTTGGAGTTATGATTGATGATCAGCTGACTTTCTCAA
>NW_015550039.1:49183-62791 GCF_001515605.1 Sinocyclocheilus anshuiensis
TTCTCAGACCACATTGCTAAAACTGCCCGGTCCTGCAGATTTGCTTTATACAACATTAGGAAGATCAGGCCCTTTCTTCCAGAACATGCATCACAACTCCTTGCTCAAGCTCTTGTTCTATCCAGGCTGGACTATTGCAATGATCTCTTGGCAGGTCTTCCAGCCACTTCTATCAAACCTCTACAATTAATCCAAAATGCCACTGCTAGATTAATCTTTAATAAGCCAAAAAGAACGCATGTCACACCTCTGTTCATCAATATGCACTGGCTACCAGTAGTTGCTCGCATTAAATTCAAGGCATTAATGTTTGCCTACAAAACCACCACTGGCTCTGCACCCCGTTACCTACACTCATAAAAACACATCTCTACCATCTTTATTTGACCCTCTAACTCTAGCACTCTCTATTCTAATTCTATTTAAAAAACAACAACTAACACTAGCTTTTCTCATCTTTTTGTATTCTATCTGTTTTCTTTTTTATTTATTATACAATTAACAAAAGCAAAAAAGGCCTCTAACACTAGCTTGCTCTATTCTTTTTCTATTCTATCTTTTTCTTTTTATTTATTATATAATAAAAAAACTTGCTACATGTACTGCATTTAGCTAACTGAGATTTGTTATAGCACTTACATATCATTGCTCTTTTGTTGATTCTGATTGCTTCCATTGTCCTCATTTGTAAGTCGCTTTGGATAAAAGTGTCTGCTAAATGTCTAAATGTAAACATAAATGTAATTTTTTAGCGAGAAATCAGTATTATAATAATTAAATATTCGTTTAGTTATCATCAAAACTCGTTCTATTTTGTTGTAGATCATTAAACCGTTACGCTGCCTCAGAAGCCTGTCCGAAATCAGTTTCATGAGGTGCCTTCGTGCAAAAACGCTGCCTGCAAAGTCATTGCCTCATACAGCAGCAAGTCAGCTGCCTAGGCTTTCGAACGCAGCTGTTATTTATACATCATTCATGGAACATTTTTTTCCCTGAAACGTAGTTAGATGTTTGTCTAATGTTATTTAAATGTTACTACTTGTTTCGGAATGTTCAGAGAACATTCAAAAGTAACATTCTCATAATCTTTGCAAAATGATACAATGGAATGTTCCATCATGTTTGAATAACCAAGAAAGCATTTTTTAAACATTTAAATGTTCAGAGAACATTTATAACGTTTTTATAAGTAAATGGGAATGTTAGCAAATATTCTTAGAACATTTTGTTAGCCAGGGTTCTGCTCTTATTAGCACTTGTGTGTTGTGCTACAGTACTTTAATTTGTATTCTCTCTGTTTTCCGTCGCATTATTACACGCGAGACTCTTTTAACCTTTTTTCGAAACAAAATTCAGAGATCTTAGACCCGTCTGAACCAGCTAAAACCAGCATAAAATGCCCAGAACATACTGATAACCAGTGTTAGGATGCAAGCTGCTCACCATCTGAACCAGTTTAGTTGCTTCGAGCTGTTTTAGCAGGTCATAAAGGTTTATGCTTTCAATAATTCATTAGTAACTCTTTCCCGGCCAAACACGGAATTTTCCAGGTTTCCGTGTTTTCGCAGTTATACGTTAGGGGGCGCTATTTCGCATCTCCTAAATGAGTCTAGAAAGTGCCGATCAAAAACACAGACCAGGAAGACACAGAAACGAGAAATCTCATATGTAAGCATATGCATATGAAAAATAACGCGATCATCAACACTAACCGCATGGAAACTGACTAAAGCTACTGAGTGAAATGTGGATCCAGAAAGTGTGCAAGCTTTGGGAGTGCTGATGGAAGCCATCTACTGCATCTTTGCTTTGATAATAATGCTAAATATGATCCAGATGTAGTATTTGATAAAAATGCAATTTTCTCTGCTTTTTGCTCAAAATGTTGCTTTTTTATGAAACCTACCTACATTCAAGTGTTGATAAAAAACAATGCTTGAAGCTAGAATAAAACAGATTTTTTGTTTGAAAGTGGAGGGTCTGATCTTTATGTTGCGTGTTCGGATATTCATACAACAAAATATTCTGGGGGCCGTGAAATTATAGTGAAAATCAGCAAAACTGCTGGCGGTGGCTGGCAACTTTTTTCAAAAACGCTGGCAGGGAAGAGTTAAAATATATTTAAAGTTCTTTATATATATCAGTTTGGGCTTTATTTCTCTCAATTCTGACTTTAAACTGAATTATGAGATATAAGCTCTGAATTCTGGCTTTTTTCTTACAATTTCTCTCTCTCTCTCTCTCTCTCTTTTGTTTTGTTTTGTTTCTGCCATGGAATAAAACAGATAAAAGGTAATTGCAATAAAAAATGGTAAAAAATTAAAAAGGTAATATTTCACAATTCTGACATTTTTCTCGCAATTCTGAGAAAAGAAATCCACAATGTGAGATATAAACTCAAAAAGTCCGAATTGTGAGAGAAAAAGTTGCAAATACCTTTTTTATTTTTTATTCTATGGTGAATATGAAAACATTTTCATTACTTGACATAAAATAAACTTAAATATAAAAAGAATAACATTAAATTCCAGCTGGTTGTCAAGGCAACATTTCTTATTTTTGTTTATTAGGACGTACTAAAATAAACTAAAAACTAAATAAAAAATGATGTAGAATATTTAAAAAAAAAAGAAAAAAATTATATATATATATATGTATATATATATATTAAAAGTTCAAGTGAAAACAGAAAATATAAAAATAAAGTAAAAAAAAAAAACATTTCTATTAAAAATGTTGACCAAAACAGTATATCACATACTACAATAGCACTGCTCTCAGGATTGTTATTTTTGTTATTTCTGAGTTGTGATTGTAGCAGCTGATTGTCTGTTGTCTTGGTAACAGGTTGTTTGAGACACATCCCGAGTGTAAAGACGTCTTCTTCCTGTTTCGGGACGTGGAGGATCTGGAGAGGTTACGCACCAGCAGAGAGCTTCGCGCCCACGGCCTGCGGTCAGTATCCAGCCGCACACACACTTACTAGTGCTCGAGTGCTCATTCAGAGTCACAAACACTCATCCTGACAGCTCTGTGTGTGTGTGTGTGTGTGTGTGTGTGTGTGTGCCCTCACATGATAACTAGGGCTGTCAATAAATTAAAATCATGTTTTGTTATTAATCGCAAGCTTTTTCTTGTGGCATTGAACCCAAGTAATCTTATAATATTACAAATGTGTGTGTTTATAATATTATATATAAACACACACACACACACATACACATCCAATTCCTATAGTGTTGTTTTTTTATGCATACAGAAATATGATAAATGTCAGTGTATACATTTTTTTTCTATTAGCATTGAACCTAATTAATCCTTTTTTCACATTTTCTGGGGGAAAAATGTTCATTTGTTTGTTTATTTTTTATTAGTATGTTCCTGTTAAAATAAAGTGCATTTATTTATACAGCAATATATTAAATGCTTATGTTGGCATTGAACCCAATGAATCTTTCCTCAAATTTCCTGGGAAATAAATAACTGTATTATTTCTAATATAATTAATAATATTACAATTATTTATTCATACAGCCATATAAAAACATACATTTGATATATTCCTGTTAGCACAAATATAGTACATTTATTTGTTTATTTATACCACAGTATAATAAATGTATGCATCAGCAAATAACTACCACAAATGCTTCTTTACTTACATTCATGTGGACACTTTTATCCAAAGCAACTACAACTGAGGAACATCACAAGAACATTTTTCAACAGCATTAATAATATGTGCAAAAAACAAACAAATCTAGAAGTCAAATGCAGAACAGACTGAAACAATTTTTTTATTATTAAATAAATTAATAAATAAATAACTAGGAATTGTTGGGTTTGTGGTTGTGCTTCATGAAATCAATGCAGAACATCTGTATAAAGGCATTAGAAGGGCGAATCATGTCTGGTGTTCATTAGGGAGCAGAAATAACGAGCCATTACAGACCGGCTCATGATAGAAAGAGCTTTCGTTTCGTTTGCACAGCAGGATGAGAGACAAACAAACGAGAGGCCACGTTCTGCTCTATTAGTGAGAGACGTGACACTTTCCATTAGCTTTGATTGACACACATCCACTTGTTTATCCAAGAGTCTGAATGCTGGAAAGGATGTGGTTTTACCGCGGTACAAACATAGTACTTTTCTGTAAGGGATGCACTACAAGTACAATGACATCAAAGCACACGCTTTAATAATGCAAGGATTATAACAAACACAAATACAGAGACATTGGACCACTGTAGAACACACAACTTACACTGCCAGTAGTCACATAAGAATGCATTTCTGTCTAAATGAACCCATTCTTATGTAAATTGACAGATTAATTGCAATGTAAGAATTAATTTATGAAGGTTTTTCATGAACAAGACTCATTGTTCAGACTCAAGTGGCTTTGATAAAACATCAGCAACACTTTGATGCATTCATCTGAAACTAGTCTTATACTAATATATTTTGTATTATTTATTTATTCATGATAAATGTTTAAGTTTGTGTGTATATATATTTTAAATGTCTTTCAAAATATGGTGCATTTATTTGCTTTTGTTTATATTATTCTTATGTAAATTGACACATTAATTGCAATGTAAGAATTAATTTATGAAGGTTTTTCATGAACAAGACTCATTGTTCAGCCTCAAGTGGCTTTGATAAAACATCAGCAACACTTTGATGCATTCATCTGAAACTAGTCTTATACTAATATATTTTGTATTATTTATTTATTCATGATAAATGTATAAGTTTGTGTGTATATATATTTTAAATGTATTTCAAAATATGGTGCATTTATTTGCTTTTGTTTATATTTATTTACATATACAGCAATCATCATAATTTGAAAAGCATTTATTTATGATAAATGTGTGTGCATATATATGTATATATATTTAAAAATATTGTGTGTGTGTGAATAATCATAATCTTTTTTTTTTTTACAAATATCATCATAATCATTATAATCAGACTTTTATTTAATTTTTAACAAATATGTTTTAAACACAAATAATTAAAATCTCTATATAAAATGTCAAAGTCATTTCAAAATATAGTGCATATATTTATTTATATCATATGATGTATTATTTTTATTGTTAAATTTTCAAAAATAATTTTATTGATTTATTATTTTATACTTATTTATTCATTTACTGCTATATATCAGTAGTTTGATGCATTAATTATCATAATCTGAATAAATCAGTCTTTCACTAACTAATATAGCTAGTTCATTAGTCTAACTGTATCTGTTTATAGCTGTCAAGCAACTAAAACACCAGTGTGCATTAATATCAAATGTGTGAGTTTATGTGAGTCTGTAATAAAACATGTTTCCAGTGTTTGGAATGTTAAGAGACACTTGAGTCTGTAAAATGATGTTTACTGTTATTATCGGATCCACTCACAGAGCACCAATTACCGGAAACACCGGAGCTGATCCGCGCTGCTTTAAAGGCCAAGTGGCTGTTGAGCGGTGGACTGTGAGGAAGAGGAGGAGGATGCTCATTGATGATGATGATGAGGTCGTGCCGCTCGCTCTTCACAGCATGCAAACACACGGATGCGCGGTCTGATTGGTCTGAGAGTCTTGCTGGGATTCACACTCAACTCTATGGGCTCAGGGAAACATTAGTGAGCCTGCTGTATGGAGGCAATTCAGGACCAAATATATTTGCAAAAAGAATTGAAGTATTGCAAAAGAAAATAAAGTTTTGCAAAGGAAGATGAAAGTATTGAGAAAAAATAAATGTGCTTTTGCAAACAAAAATGTGACCCTGGAGCACAAAACCAGTCATAAGGGTAAATTTTGTGAAATTGAGATTTATACATCATCTGAAAGCTGAATAATAAGCTTTCCATTGATGTATGGTTTGTTAGGATAGGACAATATTTGGTCGAGATGCAACTATTTGAAAATCTGGAATCTGAGGGTGCAAACAAATCTAAATATTGAGAAAATCATCTTTAAAGTTGTCCAAATGAAGTTCTTAGCAATGCATATTACTAATCAAAAATTAAGTTTTGATATATTTACAGTAGGAAATTTACAAAATATCTTCATGGAACATGATCATTACTTAATATCCTAATGATTTTTGGCATAAAAGAAAAATGGATAATTTTGACCCATACAATGTATTTTTGGCTATTGCTACAAATATACCCCAGCGACTTAAGACTGCTTTTGTGCTCCAGGGGTGCTTTTATTTTGCGTTTCAGTCAAGTGTGAGCTCGCGAAAGAGGCACGCAAAGGGAAAAAACAGTATTGTGAGCTCACACTTGACTGAAACGCAAAATAAAAGCAGCGTTGCAAATAAATTAGGAGCTATGGCCATGGAAAATATGTGTTGCATTTCATTTATATTTTGCAATTCTTTATTTTTGCTTGTAAAAACACATTTATTTTTTCTCACTTTCATTTTCCTTTGCAAAACTTTAAGTTCTTTTGCAAATATAGCTATTCGGCCCTGAATAGACTCCATAGAGTTAAGCATGTTTTGTACCGCAGTAGTGAAACGAGCTCTTTTGTGCTGTTTTTGCAGCGTGATGTCGTTCATCGAGAAGAGTGTGGCCAGACTCGATCAGCTCGAGCGCTTAGAGACTCTGGCGCGGGAACTCGGCAAGAGCCACTTCCGCTACAACGCACCGCCAAAGTACTACGGGGTAAAAAATCATTTCAAACACATTATTTCTGTGCGTGGATTTATTAAAATAAAAATAAAATACATTTAAATTATTTTTAAAAAGATTAAATTATGAAATAAAATTGAATTCAATAAAATTTTGACATCAAAACATCACATTTTCACATGTATAAAAATAAATAAAATAAAAAATGTAAATAAGCATTTAATTATTTAATAATTATAATATTGATTTATTTTATGGAACAACAGTTAACAGTCCTTTTTACCAAAGGATGTTTTTCGGTGCAGTTTGTCTTTTTCCCATGTATATTTTATGGTGAAATTATTCTGATCATGGATCTTCTGTGGAATTTAAAAAAAAATTGTAAATGGTTGTTTTTTTCTATAGAATAATAGTCCTTTGTAGTGTTTGTTTGTTTGTTTGTTTATAAGCTCATTTTTGGCTGTGAACTTTTGTGATTTTTTTTTGTTTTTTTGTTTACCTTTTTATGCAGTTTGTACTTTTTTTATGTATATTTTATGTAACTGGTCAAATTTTTCGTAGTATTGTTGTATAGAAATTGTTGTATAGATATTTATTTAGTTAGTTATTTATTGGTCATTTTGACAGCTAGCGATCACTGTGAATTTATGTAAAGATTATACGTTTTTATTTATTTTTTTATTTACTTATTTTTATTTTCTGATGGAAGCTCCATGATCAGATCAATTTTACCTAACAAATATACAGCTGATACAAAAATCAAAAGTTTGTCCATTAGTAATAATCGATGCACTGCTGATTGCATAATTCTATCAGAAATGATGCACTTCAGCTCTGATGAAGCAAATAAGACGCAGAAATCTGGGTTTGATCACTTCATTGAAATGGCAAATTCTTCTAATTTCTGAAGTCCTGAATTTTTTTTTTGTTAATATTTTGAATGATTTTTTTTTCTTTCTGTTTTCACTTTTATTTGAACGCTTTAGTCATTTTGTTTTTTCGTCATAAATACAATAAATAAAAAAATTATATCAAATAAAATAGGTTTTTAATCTATATTTGAAGTAGCTTTTTGATGGTTTTGTTGTTGGTTAACTGTAAGTGTGGTTGTGTTCAGTATGTGGCAGCCGAGTTCATCTGCGCTGTTCGGCCGGTTTTGAAGGACAGATGGACGTCTGAACTGGAGCAGGCCTGGAAGGTAATGAAAGACAAACTCTAGTCCGTTCAGAAAGTAAAGTATTCACCTTCTTCTTCAAAACCTCCACAGTTCCCTCCTCCAGAGGTTTGAGGTTTTTCCCTGCTGCTGCTGCTGCTGATGATGATTGTACTCTTCCTCACGCTCCTTCTGTCAGTCAGGTCGATTGTTTGGTTTGTCTCATGGTTTTGTCTTTTGCATCACGTGTAAGTGACGTATGAATGATTGAACTTTAGTTCTCAAGCTCTTTTCCTCGCCGCAGCTTCATCTCGAATTGTTCTGCTGACCAGGTTCACCACAAAAGCTCTTAGGAAAGTGTGATTAAATTCTAAGACATTTAGAAGAATGGGGCTAAATTCATAGCTTCTCTTAATGTTAACATTTGGATTTTTCTTAAGAATGAAAATGACTTTTTTTTGCTGTTGTCCGGTTGTTATTTTAGTATCATTCTCATTATATTTTTTGTTAATAATGAATTCAATTTAATTTTTATATTTTCTGTTCTCACGTTTTTGTTGTGTTTTTGCCAATTATATTAGCTTTTTCTGAATGTCTACATGATTATTATTTAGTTTAGTTTTTTTTTTTTTTACATAGTTTTAGTTATTTTGTACTTCAGGTTAAACTAAAGTTAAGAAATATTGCCTTGGCAACTAAATTAAATAAATATAAATATATAGATCTATATATATGTGACCCTGCAGCACAAAAGCAGGCTTAAGTCGCTGGGGTATATTTGTAGCAATAGCCAAAAATACATTGTATGGGTCAAAATTATTGATTTTTCTTTTATGCCAAAAATCATTAGGATATTAAGTAAAGATCATGTTCCATGAAGATATTTTGTAAATTTCCTACCATAAATTTTTTTATTTTATTTTTTTTTTACATAGTTTTAGTTATTTTGTACTTCAGGTTAAACTAAAGTTAAGAAATATTGCCTTGGCAACTAAATTAAATAAATATAAATATATAGATCTATATATATGTGACCCTGCAGCACAAAAGCAGGCTTAAGTCGCTGGGGTATATTTGTAGCAATAGCCAAAAATACATTGTATGGGTCAAAATTATTGATTTTTCTTTTATGCCAAAAATCATTAGGATATTAAGTAAAGATCATGTTCCATGAAGATATTTTGTAAATTTCCTACCATAAATATATCAAAACTTAATGTTTGATTAGTAATATGCATTGCTAAGAATGTCATTTGGACAACTTTAAAGATGATTTTCTCAATATTTAGATTTTTTTGCACCCTCAGATTCCAGATTTTCAAATATTGTCCTATCCTAACAAACCATACATCAATGGAAAGATTATTAATTCAGCTTTCAGATGATGTATAAATCTCAATTTCGAAAAATGTACCCTTAAGACTGGTTTTGTGCTCCAGGGTCACATAGCTATATCATTTCTTGTTTCATGTATACATATTTCAACATTTCTCATTTTTATTTAATTTTGAATTTTGTTTGATTCATTTGTTTTTTATGACTAGTTTTAGTGGACTATAGTAACCCTATTCTGTCCCTTGTCTAATGCAAATCTTCATACATTTCTATTAACCTTTTAAAAAATAATAATCATTTTCTGAATGTAAATTCATGAACCAAGAAATTAAGATTTCTAAAAGCACACAAATTTTCGTCTTAAGAAATATACGGGAAAAAAAAGACTACTCTGAAGTAATATTTGGTAACATAAAAGATGTTTAACATGCTGTTTTTGTGCGGTGTCTCTTTAAATGCAAATGAGCTGTTCATCAAGTAACTGAACAGCTGATCTATCTACACACAATTATACTATAATAATTAGCGAAATGCTTTAAGCGTTTGTAATAAAAAATGACAACGTTGGCATTGAATAATTTCTGAACGCTTACAGTAGTGCTATGAACAATCTTTGCATTTGTAGATTAATGTTTAAAGGAATGTTCCAAGTTATGCTGTCATTATCAATAAATAGTATTAAGCCTTTAATTTGTTATTATTATTTTCATTTTTTATTAATTCAGAGCAATTTTTGTGGTATTTGACTCCATTAGACAAATGTTTAACCCAGAATATTTCAGTAATTTTCCTGAAATACTTGGTATTTTGCTGTTCTTTTAGCATCTTTGATATTCATGGGTTTCAGTCACGTGACTTTTTTGTTGCGGCCGCCATCTTTAGGACCTTGCGTAGCCTCTCCTTGGTGATCAGAAACCAAAATAACACTTAAACAACACCGGAAAACAATGGTATTAAAAAAATAGACACTTTAGGATTAGATCCTTATTTACTGTCAAGCGAACTGCTGACTCCACTAAAGTCTAGTGAAAACTTACCAATTTGACGTTTGCTGGCTATTTACATCTACCTCGTACACAATCCCTCTCCGTACACTCGGGCCATTAATGTAAACACGCATCTATGCTTACGAGAAATATTTAATCAAAAGCATCCCATACATCCAATAATCAGTCCATTGTGATTTACTGACGGAATTGCAATTCGGTCCTACAAATGGCGGCCGCACCACTGTGTGACGTCACATGAAATCCATGAATACTATTGTAGTTTTTAATATATTCATAGATTTGTTACCAGGTTTTAAATGTTGTAGTTTTGTGTTTTTGTCCGTGTCAGTTTATATGTCTATATAATTTTTTACGAGTTTGTTATTTTAGTACTTTCCTTTACAATCATTAAATATTTCCTGAAATTCCTCCCACAACAATAGCATAAAACAGGTCATTTCAAAATGTAACCTATTAAGGTAATTAAAGCAATAAGCCCCGTGAAGCCGTGGTTTAGTTAATTTATAACAGCTAAGGGGCGTTGTTAGGCATGGCGCGAGCTTCCCTTTAGCTGTTATAAATTCACTGTAAACCACGGCTTCTTGGGGCTCATTGCTTTTATAAAACGGTTATTCCATATACGTAGTAAGGTTTCACAGAATAAAACAGAGCAAATAAAGTGTAATGATATAAAAACAGTATTCTTCCACCAAACAATGTAGCTCCTCAGAAACAGTTGTGGTTGCAACCAAGTGGTTGCCGAGCAACACACAAACGTAAACAAAGGTGTGTGTTACTTTGTAGAGTAATTTACAACAGCTTCGAACGTGGCTCAGCCAATCAGAATCAAGGACCGGAACTATCCGGTTTATAATACATTTTTACACATTCTCTGGATGCGCTGCGCTGCACATGTGGTTTATATCACTCCAGTAAGTGGTTTTGTTTTTTCCTCTCAGACGCTGTTCCAGTACGTGACGGCGATCATGAAGGACGGGTATCTGGAAGAAGAGCGGAGCAAACGCAGCCACACACTGACCTCCAGCAAAGAGCGACCGGACAAGAGAAACACGGCCATTTAATTTCACAGACCTGATGTGTACATACTGTATTTATTTCAATGCTTCATTTTTTACAGTACACAAGCTTCACGTCTCTTCTGAATATGTTACCTGCACAAGATCGTGATTCTCAGTCCAAGCGTCTTTGGGATTTTCTCATGATCAAGTGAATAAATGTTATCTTTTATCTGCAAATCTACAAGGCTGGTTCTGTTAAGGTCAAATAAAAACTCCACTGTTAGACCTCAAAAACTTTCAACAATCAAGGGCGTCTGTCAAACTTAAAAATATCATCTCATTCAATAAAATGAGAAAAACATTCAAAATAAAAACAAACAGTGGAGAACTGAAATATTACAACAAAGTTACTGACCATGTAATGTTCACTCAGCATATAAAACACTGTTTTGAATCAAATTATGGCTTGAAATATAAACTGATGGATTCCAGACCAAACACAACGCATCTCATCTCCAGCTAAAGAACTCAAAAACCTAGCATTTAGTAGTAAACGTAGCTCTGCGTCCTCAGTCCGCTTGGATTTGTTGGTTGTGGATCAGCAGAAGCCGCAGGGGCTGATGGGAAGGTGGCGTGGCACTGGTGAGTGTCGGATCAGACTTACACACCTCTCCTTTACTGTCCATCACTATGTGGCTTTAGTTTTCTTGCTTTTACTCTTTTTGTCTTTCTTTTTCAAGCCGTCCATGTGCGCTCGCAACAAATTTGAATACGCCTGTGAAACAAACACATCTGTTGTCATATGACACACTTTTGACCACTACAGAAGAAACATGTTATCTGTGACCCTGGAGCACAAACATAGTCAAAATTTAGATTTATGCATCATCTGAAAGCTGAATAAATAAGCTTTCCATTGATGTATGGTTTGTTGGACAATATCTGAAAATCTGGAATCTGAGGGTGCAAAAAAATCTAAATATTGAGAAAATCATCTTTAAAGTTGTCCAAATGAAGTTCTTAGCAATGCAAATTACTAATCAAAAATTAAGTTTTGATATATTAACGGTAGGAAATTTACAAAATATCTTAATGGAACATGATCTTTACTTAATATCCTAATGATTTTTGGCATAAAAGAAAAATTGATAATTCTGACCCATACAATGTATATTGTTGGCTATTGCTACAAATATACCCCAGCGACTTAAGACTGCTTTTGTGCTCCAGGGTCACATATTATGACATGATAAAAATATAAGGGACAATAAATACAGAATATTGTAAACAATTCAATATTCAGTGATCTGCTTTAATATATAAAATGAAATAAACAAAGCTGTGTGAACAAAATATTAAAACTCACCATTTGAAATTTTATAACTTCTTTGGTGCTGACCTGAAAGACACATTAAAACAGATGTTACATAATATACAGCTTCTTCTGAAACAAATATCACTTATGAGTGACAACAATAAAACACAAAAACAGAATAAATTAAAACTGAAGTGACAGGAAATGTGATTTTAAAAAAATCTAACAATTTAACATTTTTATAAAAAAAAAAAATGAAAGAATCAAAAACAAGGTGAAAAGCACACAAAACAGCTAAAAACGAATACAGAAAATAAAGGGGAGAGACAAATATAAATAAGCAGCACTGACCAATGGTATTATAAGAATAAATAAAAGATAAATAAATAAACAATTGTTGAAATAAATACATGTGACAATATTTATGGAGATAAACATGTGGAAATAAATATAATTAAAAACAATAATCTAAAATAGTTCAAGATAATACAAATAAATGGGAGAGAAAAATACGAGTAAGAATATAAGAATAAATACAAAAATAAACAATTGTTAAAATAAATGCGGTAATATTTAAATATGGAAATAAATACGTGGGGGAAAAATTTTAAAATAAATAACTGAAAGAACAGAAATAATGTTATTACAAATAAATACAGAAAATAATAAATAACAATAAAAATTAAATTTAAATAAAATAAATGAATGGCAACAAGTAATGCAGGAAGAATTAATGAAAAACTTAAAATTAATATTTTCCTTTATTTATGTACAGTACCTATTACATTTATTTATTTTTAAATTCAGCAGGTTTGGTCCTGTTTGGAAATTTCTGAAATTGAGATAATACACACTTCAGCTTAACAGTATGTTATAGTACGAGTAACAGAGTAATCTGACCACGAGTCAATCAGCCTTCAGGTTAACACAGACACAGACACACAGACACAGACACACACACAGACACACAGACACACAGACACACAAAAGAAAAAATATTTTAAAAAATGTAGAAAAAATAATTTTATTTTACTCTATGAATATTTGAATCATTTTAAAATATTAACACTTAAAATATTCTAAAATCTAAATATACATTTTTAAAAATTGTTAGATTGTTAGACATTTATTGCACACTGAATAAGATGAATCTAA
>NW_015550040.1:0-1090 GCF_001515605.1 Sinocyclocheilus anshuiensis
TAATTTTGTTTCACGATAATAATATATCACAATATAGTTATTTTTACAGGAAATAAGTTTAATTAAAAAAAATTAGTCTATAAAAAATACTAGTCTAATGTAGAGTAAAACATTCTCAAACTTATTAAAGTAAACAGTAATAAAATAAGAATAAAGAATGTAATTACAAGCTATATGACAAAAACATGAGCGGTCAAAAGATGCGATATGTAAACGGGCCCTAAAGCCTCATACACACCGGGACGATTATCGCGCGCACTTATCGCCGACGTTTTTCGACGCATCTTTTGTATTCATACCCAAGCGATTTTCGCAGGCGATGAGCCGAGTTAACTTGCAAATTCACTCCCTGACTTTAGATGAAAAGCGCCAATCTCATTGGTCGGCCAGTTTTTAACGCGGCCAAACCAAAAAAACAAACCCGAGGCGTTTTTTTTTTTTTAAAGCCGCTTCTACGCCTCGTGTTTTGTGCGCCGGTGTGCACACTCACATTGGCGCACTTTGTTTAGTCACGAGGCGTTAAACGTCAGCGATAATCGCGTGCGTGTGAACAAGCCTTTAGGCTGCCATCACTTTAAAGGGTTCACAAAAAAACTCATCAATTAATCGCGTTGTTTCAAACCCGATAGACTTTTTGGTCATCGAAACACAAATGAAGATATTTTAAATGAAATCTGAGAGGTTTCTGTCCCATCATTGACAATCCATTTAACTGCAACTTTGTAGCTTCAAAAAGTTCATAAAGAGATCATAAACTAATCAATATGAATTGGTTCAGTCCAAATTTTCTGAAGAGACTCGATAGCTTTATATGATGATTAGATTGAATTTATGCTTTGATGACGCAGCACTGTAACACGCAAGTGTAAACGCAGTAGAGACAATAGTCCCAAAATTTAGTTTATCGCCCACACCTACTCTGTTCATGGACCTGACTGAGCCTAGTTATTTTAAAGTCCTCCTGTAGTCAATAATTTGATCCCTTAAAACTCATCTTTGATCACCAAAATGAGATATTTAAATGTTGTTTTTCCTGTGAAAAAAATTCTTTGTGCCTTAAAATAGCTTGAATGTAACTCTACACCTTGAT
>NW_015550041.1:0-1253 GCF_001515605.1 Sinocyclocheilus anshuiensis
TCCTGTATTGACAGCGTAAACATCCAACCACAATGCGCTATAGACAGAGTGATTAAGTATTTAGTATGGCGTTATTTTACTGACAAATGTCGAGAGTGCATTATTGTAGCGCGAAAGCACATTAATACAATGCGCGAGCACAAATCTCTCCGCTCGCGCGCGGATTTCCTTTGCTCTCGCACAAAACCGGACGCGTGCGCTCAGATACACGCTGTTCTCGCCCAGAGAGAGTGCGCGCACTTAAAACGTGTCTCTCCTCTCATTCAAACTGTGTCCTGTGCACTCTCACATCTCACTGTGCTCATGCGCTATAGATATTAATTATTTTCGCACCTGAATTAAACGTTGTCAAAAGTTATCATTATGCACTTTTAAAAAGTAGTCTCAAAACAGATTTGTGCAGGGTCTTTCCTTGATATTTTTATTGTTGTATTTTTGTTTTAACACACTGGTTATTGTAGCTACCTTGTTTTACTATATCTCTTTTATCTTTGTATTTTGATCTTTTCTGCAAACGCACACATGCATCTCCGATGAAAATACTACGTGAAGTCTAATTGGCTGAGTGAACTGAACTGGAATTCTTTTGAATCTTTAATTAATGGATCTTTAATTTCTTTCCAGTGTAATAATATTTATCAATGTTAATTAAATGTAGCCTAAAGAAATGGCCAGGAATTGGGTGCTTGGATGATTTGTACATAACCTCTGTCCAACTGGTTGGTCTCTGAGCAATTTATCTAAAAACAACATATTATAGCCTATGGCCCTAAAGACTTTATATAAAACATCAATGTTATGCAATAATATGTCAGATACCTCAACTGAATTTAAAATCATTGCAATAAATTCTCAGTTGGTATGATGGCAATAATAAGTAACAACTCCTCAAATCAACATCAAATGCAAAAATAGATGTAAATGATGCAAGATATAACAATAAATGTTCTAATAGCATCGCTGTTTGAACATTTATTGGGATTTTTTTTTTTTTTAATCCAGTGTTTGTTATTGTTATATCTTGCATCATTTACATCTATTTTTGCAATTGATGTTGATTTGAGGAGTTGTTACTTATTATTGCCATCATACCAACTGAGAATTTATTGCAATGATTTTAAATTCAGTTGAGGTATCTGATACATTCAATGGCACTCTTCTCTAAAACAGTCAATATACAGTTATATGACAGTTACATGTAATTAGACTGTCTGCAAATGCATTAAACCCATAGAATATAATGTAGTAATGTT
>NW_015550042.1:0-268 GCF_001515605.1 Sinocyclocheilus anshuiensis
GACGCGCCCATAACAACAAAAGACAATACTTTATTGAACCTTTTCAGATAAGAAGTATGCGCTGCAAACGCGAGGATTTTTGACGATCGTTTCTGGCCAGTCTGCTCGTTTTATCGCGTTTAAGCACAGCTGTCGTCAGTTTTTTGTCTGGCAGTGGTAGCAGATATGCGATCAAATTTCTAATTTGAGGCTGTATTACGTCGATTCTGGCACCCAACATCACAAAAAGATGATATTTTAAGCTCCTTATGTAGCCGAATCTGCACTG
>NW_015550042.1:504-1084 GCF_001515605.1 Sinocyclocheilus anshuiensis
CCAATCAGAAGAGAGGCTCATGAATATTAATTAGACAGACCAAAATCGACCTGTTCTCAGCAGAGCTCCTGAGAAAGGAGCTGTAAAAATATATTGAGATGGTTTCTGGTACTTATACCGGAAATATATATTCTTAAGGACATCAAAATCTCAAATAAAACTCCAGAAAGGTGTACAATATGGGACCTTTAAGCTGTTCCCAATTACTAACCAAGCACAGGCTGCTATGTTTTAAGTTGATATGTTGCACATGTTGCTTGCCAATAAATACAGTTGTCAATTCATGAAATTCCTCTTCTCATAATTTCAATAATTAATATACATTGCTGTTAAATATAGTTTAATAAATAATGCTACATGATAAGGCTTTAAATATACCCTGTAATCGGTGATCGGTATCGGTCGATACAGTTTCTAGTGATCGGAGATCGGTGATCGGCCCCAAAAAGCCTGATCGGAGCACCCCTAATAATAATGCTAACAATTTTATATGATTGCTATTCCTATGACAGTAATAGCCATATACACTCAAAAATTATTCTCCAACACTGTTCAGTTTATTTAAAAAAAAAAAAAAAAA
>NW_015550043.1:0-509 GCF_001515605.1 Sinocyclocheilus anshuiensis
CACATACCAAGTTCAATGAAGTATTAAAAGAAATATCAATGAAATATTAATGAAGGATTAAAAAGGGGTTTTATATACAAATACAAATTCAAACACTGAAACGGTTCTGTGTTGTTTTAACAGTGAATTTGCTTTCACTATTACTTCTACAGAGACACCAGATGCATCTCATGCCAGTCAAGGCACCACACACAGAGGACTTCAGCAGTCAGTTGAGGGGCTTTACCTTAGTGTGAGGCAGCGGAAGCAAACCCTTTACCGTCAGAATGGTATAACTACAGAATATAATAGGTTGATATATTCAAGCCACTGTATGCAGCCTACTAATACATGTTACATGTACAAGGTTGTAGATTGCAACCAACTCCCTTCACCTCTCCCTTTCCAAGCTGTAGTAGAACTACTGTGGCAAACGAGAAAAAGTCCTATTTCGAGCCAGTGTTTGTTTGTCCATTGTGGTCTATCGTAGGAACATGGTGGCCTCTGTGGAAGGGGACCGTATTTAGATA
>NW_015550044.1:0-1178 GCF_001515605.1 Sinocyclocheilus anshuiensis
ATAAGTCTGCGATCCGCCATAAAGCAAGAAGAAGAAGACGCGTCAGGCTCTGGCTGTCGAGGACGCGCTCAGGAGGACGCGCCGCCGCTCAGGACAGTTCGAACATTGCGTGAATCAGAGGTAAAAAACGATATAAATACTGTTCAGTTTCTTGCACAGACCGATCGTTTCGTGTCTTTACACATCAATGTATCGTCACGAGCCGCAGGGTTTAATTTGGTTTTGTTTGTGTATGTTTTTTTGATTCTCAAAGCCATGATTCACATTCACCTCCATTATAAGACTGACAGACTGCAACGGTTTGAGTTAAAAATCTCCGTTTGTGTTCTACTGAAGAAACAAAGTCACCTACATCTTGGATGCCCTGGGGGTAAGCAGATAAACACAAACTTTTCATTTTTGGGTGAACTATCCCTTTAAGAATGGATGCCACAAAGCGCACAACAAACCTGCACATTGGCAAAGTCAACCCGGTTGAGATCGCTGAGCATCTGGTTGATCTGGGAGGTGTTCTGCAGCACTGCACGAGCCGCCTGCGCCAGATGATTCAGAGACGTGTATCTGCGGAGCGTCTGAGCGAAGGCACTAACAGCGGAAACCTGCCAAACAAAGGATGAACTCTTTGGGATTTCTACAGCAGACGAAGGCTTTCATTATCAACTGGTAACCATCGACACTCTTACCTTGGTCTGTGGCGTACAAAGGCGTTCATTATCAACTTGTGTAGACTGTGGGAATGCAATAAAACAGCTGGTAACCCTCTGCGCTCTTACCTTGGTCTGGATCATCCTCTGGGGGATGCTGCTTATGGCGTTGGTGAGCCAGCCCTCAAGGTTTTTGGCAAAATTACGGATGGCTTGAGTCAAGGCACCTGTCGAACGCAGATTTAGATTTACACAGAATAGGCATTTGATATTATCCGGAAAATTCCACAAGAGGAACAATCTCAGAGCTAGATTATAGACTATCAACAAAGTCTGACCTGGTGAGAACCAGCCAGTTATACAAAGGTGCTATCAGGCTAGTGTTTACCATTAGTATTTGTCATTTGGTGCAATAATAGGCTAGTGTTTAATAAAGCAATAAGCCCCAAGAAGTCGTGGTTTACAGTGAATTTATAACAGCTAAGGAGTGTTGTTAGAACCCCCTTAGCTGTTATAAATTCACTGTAAACCACG
>NW_015550045.1:0-1417 GCF_001515605.1 Sinocyclocheilus anshuiensis
ACATGCACACGCACTCGCACTCGCACTCGCACACTCACACACACATATATAGAATATTATATCACAGTGCTCAACATATTTATTAGATCACCTGTCATCATAAAGAGAGAAAACAAATATTTTTTTTTAGGAATCTGTCAGAAACTTTTTTTGTAACTGTGATTATCTCTGAATCCATTCAATCCCAACAATTATTATATTTTAGCATTACAAACATTACTGTGACTAAAGAGGTTACACATACTGGTGGATTAACCGTTACAGAAACATAAATGATTTGATAATCATCAGTACTGTTAGTTTAGGGCAGCTGGGGCACAAACCTTACATTGGGTGGTGGTGGTCTAATAAATGTATAAATGTGTTAAGCACTGTAAATCATTCAGCCTCCAGTGCGCTTGATTTGATATTATTCTCCATCAGCACCAGATACACAAAAACTCACTGCAACTCTCCTGGGGCCCGTTTCAATAAGCAGGTTCAACCAACTCTGAGTTGACTTACCCTGAGATCCGGAGATGGTTCAGAACAGCTGAACAGAGTTAGTTCAGTCGACTCTGAGTAGGTTGACTCTGAGTTTAGCGCGAGCACCACGACTGAAATTATGATTCACCATGGCAACACCGACAAAAAGACTTCCGCACACTTCCGAGTCAATACGTAACTTTAATTCTTAGGCCCGTCCACACGGAAACGCGTTTAGCTGTATACGCATACATTTTGTATCGTATAAGCGTTTCGTCCACACGGATCCGGCGTTTTGGGTGAAACCGATATGTTTTGAAACCGGGTCCCAGAGTGGATAAATCTGAAAACGCCACCCTTGTGTTTTCGTTTGGACAGCCAATCCGTATATTTTGTGAAACGATGACGTCACCATCCCATGTCTCGCCGCTAGTCAGACACCGTTACGTCACGTAACAGCAACAAAAACATGAACCAACATTGAACGATTGTCTTTTTATTAACTAACAACCCTCTACATTGCGAGTAAATCACTCGCATATGCGACTAAATCTTCACTCTGGCAACTAAATGATGTCTAATATTAGCCAATTGCTAATAAATTCTCAGATTTTACTCGCCAGTGTGTGAGTTGGAGGCTAAGTAGAAGTTTAGCTCAGATATATTTTCACTCGCCGAACACTCTCTGACTGAGCGTCGCTTTGTACGCAGTGAGAGAGGGAGAGAGAGAATTGACGCGCTACCTATGCGCGCTACATGTAAACGGTAAACGATTTGTTGTATTTTGCTTCCTTTGGAATTCTTCAGATTTTAAGAACTACCACTTTCTCCGGTAGTGGGAGAAACTAATGGGCAAACGGCAATCTCATTGGCTGGCGTTCACCTATTATCGTCCCTGTTTTGATTTCAGCAAATCAGTTCGAGCGAACGCACACAACCTGATTAATATTCA
>NW_015550045.1:9784-12160 GCF_001515605.1 Sinocyclocheilus anshuiensis
CCCCCCCCCCCCCACACATATCGGCTTTTAGGACACTCAGAAGGGATCACAGATGACAAACACCGTGGCAGGTGTCGATTTAAAAGTATGCACATTTCAACCCTTATTTGTAAATGATATTCATCTCCATTCCTTCTTCTATCGTTTCAAGTTTATCCATTATTCGAATGCAAGAAAAATATAGCTGGTTTTCCAAGTAAAAACCGCCAAATAACGTCTACACTGTAGTTATGTTATGATCAGAGGGTGGGTTGATGGGGGGATTCCCCCGGTCTAAATGTCTCTCTGCATCAGCTAAATTATTTTTTTACTCCCAGTGAATAGGAGTTAAACCTCCCACCCGTGTGACACTACTCCAATAACAGACCATGCACATTAACCAAAAATATTCAAAATATTGCATAGTAACGTTGCAACCTTGCAAACAGTAATAAAACCAGAGAAGGACGTAACGGTTAGCGACACAAGCATACGCAAAACAAAGGGAACAAAATTATGTTTGTTATTAAAATGTATTAAAATTTTATATAGCCCACGTTCCCTTTCGATTCGGTCACTCTACATTGCTGTGGGAATTACCCGTTCCTCCAAATACTACTGAAGCCTTATTGAATCACGCCAGTGAAACTGGCCAATGGCGTTAAAGCGCGCGAAATATGAGGGGCTCCCACTCTATATAAAGCAGCGCTTGCACGTCATCTATTCAGAATCTTTTTCTTCAGCCAACCTTCTACTAGAAGCAAGAAGCCTATCATCAAGAGTACTCACCGTGATCTACACGCTGCAGCGGACACGCCTTCTCTCCCCTGCTGTGTTCCGGTGAGCTTCGGACAAAGATGACCTCTCGCGATTACCTCTCCTGCGCAGAGCCAATCGAACTCTCCGATGGCCACGAATTGTGCGTCTTTTGCCTGGGTTGCGCCCTGCAGAGGCGGCGCTTGGGGGTTCGGACTGCCCTCACTGCGGAGATATGAGCCTTCGGACTCTCAGACTCCGTGTTGCCATCGTCCAAGGCGATGAACTCGCCCAAATAGCTATGCCGCGCTCTTCCTCTGCAGCCTCTTTTGAGCCAAGGAGTAAAGTGCCACGAGCTTCCGATGTGGGACACAATCTGTATTGTTAAAAGCGCTATATAAATAAAGGTGACTTGACTTGACTTGACTTGATGAACTCGCCCAAATAGCTCTTCCTCTGCAGCCTCTTTTGAGCCAAGGAGTAAAGTGCCGCGAGCTTCCGATGTGGATCTGTCCGGGTCAGGTGACGAGTTCGCGCCGGCTCAGTGCCCACGCGCTCCTCACCCCCCTGGTGCAGGCTCCCTTCCAGTGCGCTTCATGACCGCTGATCTCCGTCCCTCCCTCGGCGCAAGAGATATGATGTCTTTCAGTGCCATGGAGGATACTGAGGATGAAGATGATGTCATTTCGGTGGCAGCGTCTGCGAGGGAGGAGTGGTCCAACAGCCCGCTGGATTACACTGCGCCCCACGGCAGCGACGCGGGGGACCTCCATCATAGTGATGTCGAGCTCCTACGTGTCCTGTCCAAGGCAGTTGATGAGCTTGGTTGCACGACGAAATAGCTAAGTCGTGGAACGCGCCGTGCACAATCCGGGATCCTCCCTCCTGTCATCTGTGGACAGCGCTGACCGAGTGGGGTACGTCAAACTTCCCCCCGTGGAGGAAGCCGTTGCTGCCCACCTCTGTCCTGCAGCCGCGACGAACTGGAGAGCGAGAAACAACACGTCTCTCCCGTCTAAACCTTGCCGCGCCACTGCAAACTTTGCCGGCAAGGCTTTCTCCGCGGCAGGACAGGCAGCTTCAGCACTGCACGTCATGGCGATACTCCAGGTGTATCAGGCCAAACTTCTCAAGTCTCTGGACGAGGGTGGCCCAGACCCTGAAGTCTTCAAAGAGCTCCGACGCGCCATGGATCTGGCCCTCAGAGTGACGAAAGTTACAGCTCATGCGATCGGCCGCAATATGGGGAATCTTGTAGTGCTGGATCGTCACCTGTGGCTTACCCTGACTGAGTTGAAAGACTCAGAGAAGACGGCCCTTCTGGACGCACCCGTGAATCCATCAGGTCTTTTTGGAACTGCGGTGGAGACTTTCACGGAGCGCTTCGTTGAAGCGCAGAAACAGTCTAAGGCCATTAGCCACTTCCTGCCCAAACACGCTGGCGCGAACCCTCCTGCGCGTTCCCGCTCCTCCTCAGCACAGCGCGCGGGAAGACCACATGCCTCTTCTGCTGCTGTTCAGCGCGAACATGAGCCGGCAGTGCGAGTTATCCGTCACGGTGTGCAGCCCGCCTCACCCGCTGTCACAGTTCACAGATGCCAGGGGTATCAGAGTGGGTTATGAAATCAATAAAGAACGGCT
>NW_015550046.1:0-276 GCF_001515605.1 Sinocyclocheilus anshuiensis
CGCCAGATTGTCCTTGCAAAGTTGGAACTGCCCCACTTTATAGAACAACCTTTGAGCACAGATCCATTGTATGCTACTCTGCAGGTTCAGGAAACAGTCTTCCATAAAATGCGTCACACACGGTGGGCTTGAGTGAGCGGAGGCGGGCGGGCGGCCTTGAGAACGGCGCAGCCAGTGGATTCGACGAAGGAGCATCCGGAGGGCATGCGGCAACCACATGTGACGACCCCGGGCTGGACTCCGCTTCATCCACGGTGAAAGCCGATCCGGCGATCC
>NW_015550046.1:664-1047 GCF_001515605.1 Sinocyclocheilus anshuiensis
TCTTCTTTATGCACCAAGAGCTTGTAACACTCCAAAGAGAAAGAAAAAATTGAAATCGCATCAAATGACCCCTTTAAAAGCTTTAAAAAACTTTTTAAAAACTTTAAAAGTTCTCCCAGTGGAGCAGATGAACTTGACTTAAAGTTGACTTAAATGTCACTCATGTACAGAAAGTAGTTCCTGAAAAAAGACTTGTTTGCTTTTACTGGCAACGACCGGGTCACAAAGCAACAGTGTGTCCAGTTTGTAAATCTAAACTGACTGGTTCCCTTCTGAGGGAACTTCGAACTGCGTCCTCTAGGCGTCGCATTGGGGAACGCCTTCAGCGTGACCGGTGCCTGAAGCATACATCTAAACACAACAATAACATTGGCCGGCGACAG
>NW_015550047.1:0-1891 GCF_001515605.1 Sinocyclocheilus anshuiensis
TTCAGGGAACGAGGGTTACCATACGTAACCGAGACGTTCTCTATTTGAATATATTTTAAAATGTAATTTATTCCTGTGTTGCAATGCTTAATTTTCAGCATCATTACTCTAGCCTTCAGTGTCACATGATCCTTCAGAAATTATTCTAATAAGATGATTTGGTAATTAAGTAACATTTATTAATTTATCACAGTTGAGCAATTAAAAAGAAAAATCAAACATGAACAGCATTTAATTGAATTTTTTTTTTTTTATTTAAACAATTTAAAAGTAATAACTGTCACTTATAATCAGTTTAATGCATCCTTACTGACTAAAATAGTTAATGTCTTATTGACCCCAAACTTTTAGACGGTAATGTATTTCTAAACACTGATATATTTATACACATTTAAAATTTGCAGTTTCACTCTTCAAGTAATTTTAGGAGAATTGTAAAGGTAAATGTAAAGTTGATACTTAAATAAAACACAATTTTGTCCACAGCCAAACAATCAATCAAACTCCTGTATTGTCCAGAAGCAATGATTTCTGTCAGTGTGTTGTTTTTTTTGGTGGCTGATGAGTTTTTCCTCCCCCGTTTTCTCAGAAAACATCTCCATCTGGTTCGGTCATCTGTGGCATCTTTCTAATGCTCTGTGTCAATATCTAGAGCCCTCATGTGGTGCTTAAATACTCAGCCAGCAGCTCTTCTGCTAGATCAGTGGTTCTCAGCCTTTTTTAGGCCAGCGCCCCCCTACCCATTATCCAGGTCCCTCGCCGCCCCCCATCAAATCAAACGTAGTCTAATTGTCCTCACTGAATATTAAAATTGATGATTATTATTTTGTGTTTACAATGAGGACTGTTATTATATTTGCAGTAATTCAAATGTATGGAATCATTACGATTTTTAAGAAATTACTTTAATTCAAGGATGCATTGAATTGATCAAAAAGCAGTGAAGCACTTTTTTACAGTAAATTATTTTAAAATAAGTGTAATAACATTCATTTACAGAGTTTTTAAGCATGTTGATGATTTTCATTGCTACAGCTTCAGTGTTGTTGAGATGCTGATATACCTTGTTGCCCCAAATTTAAAAAGACTAAATAAAAATTCCTGTTTAGAATATATCCACAGGGACATTTTTACAGAAGAGATTTTAGTTTGTTCTTGAACACCCTTTTTACTGCTGTGATATGTTTGGATGTTTTCAATTAGCTTTCAGTAAAAAATAATAATATTTATCCCTAATTAGTTTTAGAAAATACCTGTTTGTTTTGGAGAATATATTGAATTCCCTTTTTTTCTGATATAGTGGACATGGTTATTTTGGTGGGTAAATACCACATTTACACATGCAAATGGAAGAAATGTAAACCCTACTTTAGTATTTCATCAATTTTGTGATTTCAAAGTTTGCTTACAAATACTTTAAAGAAAACTAAGTACAACCCTAATTCTAGAAAAGTTGGGATGTTTTGTAAAATGATAAAATCTGTGATTTGTTAATTCAATTTAACTTTTATTTCATTGACAAAAGTACAAAGAAAAGATTTCCAAAGTTTTCACTGACCAACTTAAATTTATTTTTTTTATTTTTAAGTCTGTATCACACTCCAAAAGCTGGGACAGAGGCAAAATAAAAGTGAAAAGGTTATAGAATAACCAAATAAACTGTTTTGAAACAGTTCACAGCTATCGGGTGAATTGGTAATAGGTGAGGGTATCATGTTTGGGTATAAAAGGGGCTTCTCAGTCTTTGTAAGCAAAGCAGGATCATGGCTCAAAATTTGTTTATATCAACAAAATAAAATTAAGTTGGCCAGTGAAAACAATGGATTTTTTTTTCTTTGTACTTCAATCAATTAAATAAAGGTTAAAGAGAACAAACGACATATTCTTGATT
>NW_015550048.1:0-706 GCF_001515605.1 Sinocyclocheilus anshuiensis
ACTAGTGCTACTGATTGTTCCTAATACCAGATTGATTACCCTATTGTAATAATAGCAGTCAGCTAATTTTAAATACATTTACATGTTATACCCCTTTTGCTCCCCTTTGATTTGATGTTCTCTCTGAACCTCAAAAGGAACCAGAGACACTTTTATTTTTGATTTGTTTATTTTCAAAATGTGTTCTAATTTTATGACCCTGTTACACAGGTCATCTAGACAAATACTAGGGCACAACTCTAGTCCTGAGCACCAAATAATAAGCATAATCTGAATAGAAATGCTCTCCTTTTTCCTTTTTTCCTCTTCTATTTCACTTCCTCAGAGATTGAGCCTGTTGGGAACCGTCAGTAAATTCTGAGTGATAATTTGACAATAAGAGTAGTCTCAAGTCATCAATCAAAACCCTGTTTACGCCCTTTTCAGCAAACATATGCTGACCCAAACCTATCTTAGCATTCTGTCATCCACAGCTAAGATAATAACCTAATACTTCAGCTAACCACACCTGGCAAAGCCTAGCTGTAAAACCTAGCTCCACACTCTGTTTGATCTTGTATTAGTCTCTAGCCCTTACTCTCAACACAAGTTTGCCAAAATGTTGCAGATGCTCAGTCTAACTGCCCAGATGGCAGACCAAAAGGACTGGCCAGGCGTGGTAAGGAACACCCTTCTACCCAGGGCTGCTGACAACCTACTGCACCAG
>NW_015550049.1:0-1279 GCF_001515605.1 Sinocyclocheilus anshuiensis
ATTTGGAGTTCTTTTTTTTAACTTTTTTTTTTAATCTATTTAGTCAAACTTGCATTCACTAATGCTGGAGTAAGATTTTAAAAGAAACCTTCCGGTCCTGTTAAATGCTGGTGCTAGTAAAGGTTTGAGAGCTTATGGCCTGGTTTCACAGGCAGGGCTTAGACTAAGTCAGTTAGACTAAGCCTAATAGTTCAATTAGGGCATTTAACTAATTTTTATAAACATGCCTTAGCAAAAAACATTACTGGTGTGCATCTTGAGACAAAACAAAGGCAATTATATATTTTAAGAACAGTCAGTGCAAATTTCTTTCAGTTGAAACAGCTCAGACTTACATTTTAGTCTGGGACTATAGGCTTAAAGTCCCTGTAAAGTAAATTCTGAGAATTGTTTCTAAACGCATTATAAATGTTACAAATGTATTGCTGAAACACATTACAAAGACTGTGAATTCTGTAGTACTGAATAGTGGAGTTAGACGGTTAAACAGTTTTTCACCAATTCTGTGTTCAGGATTTTTTGGACGGGGCTAAAACGGTGGCTCGATGACGCACTGGAGCCACCGATCATGGCCCCTCCCCTAACACTATAATAACTGTCGATGACACACTGGAGCCATCGAGCATGGCCCCTCCCTTAACATTATAACAAGAGCACATTCGCATCAGTTCACCCGCTCAATCGCGAGTTACTGTCAGTGCCGTTAGTCAGCCTACAGTTTGCTAGCTAGCTATGCCTTCATCACGGAAATGCGTATTATCTGGTTGCGATAACTTACGAAACAGCTCGTTGTCCTTACCATTCTGTTGCAGACCGAGAGGGACGAGGTTGATTCTCGGGTAGCCGGTCCTCTGAATTGGATTCTGGCTCTGGAGGCTCAAACATGTATGGCTTTGTAAATCCAATTAAGCTGCTAGGAGCATCCATTCAGGTTGTAGCAGTATTTCACAGTTGAGAAAGACAGCAGCTTTCCCGCGAGTGGGCGTGGTTTAAGCGCAGACAGCTGACACACCCCCAGCATTTGAGAGAAGAGAATATTTGCTCTTTTCAAGATTTTGATACCCAACTTTATTTACTTGGCTTTTTTTTTTCATTCAGAACAGTGGACACGCCCCTAGCGTTTGAGAGCAGAGGATACAGCCTATTTTTTGGAGATTTTGATAACTCATTTTATGTACTTAGTGAATTTTTTTTACATTTAGTTTTATTATTTTTATTTAAATTTGGCTGAGTTGTTAATAATAAATTTTTCTGTGGTGTGACAAACTCAGAACACATA
>NW_015550050.1:0-9249 GCF_001515605.1 Sinocyclocheilus anshuiensis
AGACACCAGTCCAGTCTGTGCTGAAACGCTACTGTCAATCAAACCTCGTTTGGGAGGGGCCTGTTTTTGTGACGTCACATAGACAGGCATCTAAGATCGGCTCGATTTGAGAAAGGGGTAAAGATTTTAGTAGATAAAAAAAAAACACTGGGTGGATTTTTATCATTATAGGGTGGTTGTGTACACACACTGCCAACACACATTTCAGTTCAAACAACTTGTAAAAGTGCATGTAGCATCCTATTACTACCCCTTTAAGATAATCTTTCAGCGTTTAGGCCACAGCACGACTTCTCAAGCAAACTCTATACTACAAGGTTACAGCCCAGTTGTTGTTGAGCAACAGACAACCAATCATAAACTATACAATTCTTACCCCACTAAATGCTCATGTGCTTTATTTGTACAATCAGATGCACTTTCACGAGCTGTTTAGTTTCCAGAATGGCAGAAACGGCTGGAATCAGATTTGTTTGTTTTGCTATATGCATTTACAGGAATTAACTCGCTAGAGGACGCTGTGCTGTTTGGTAAATCACTTTCTGCACTCCCATTGGTAGTCGCTGTAACTTCACTGCTTGTTACTTTTTTGTCACATCTGAAATGAGGTCTACTAGTCTCTTTGTAGCTATAAATCGGTATGAACTCCCGTTTAGGATATTTAAAACAGCTAGAGATGAAAAACGTTGCCACTTTTGCACAGATATCGTTAATATTTATTCATATTAATATTTAATAATGATTTAATATTAGCCCAGGGTAAAATGTGAACAGTGTGAAACATGGAACAAGAAAACACAGGGTTAAGAACACAGTTTCAAGTGTTTAAAACCGACTGGCCTGACTTTTTAAACTCAACGCTTCAACTTCGCCTCTCTGAGTGTCTCCGTGGTGCGCGTGCACTCACACATCTCTGTGCGTCTCCTATTTCACTGCTCTACCAAATTCTTGGATTCGGAGGCTGCGCAGTCTCAGCTCAAGCCCCAGCATCAGAAAAGTGCGTGTGCAAGCAGAACATATTCCACAGACCACGAAAGCAGGATGTGTCGCTGAGGAAAAGAAAGAACATTTGCAGTGCAGTCGGAGAAACTTGGAGCTCTGAGAACACGTCGTAAAGGCCTGTTCGTCAACTTATTGTCAGCACACGGACATCTCGGAACCGGACCAAAATGATGTGCTTTAAGTTTTTCAGCTGTAGGCATGTTGTCCTCAAAATTTTCCTCGTACAGTTTCTTGCTTCCTTGCAAACTTTTGCTGCGCCCTCACCCATCATAAAGTTTCCAGGCGATGATACTTCTTTCACAGACAAAGAAGTGGCTCTGGTGAGTGTATTTTCAACAGTATATATATATGTGTGTGTGTGTGTGTGTGTATATAGACAGAGTGAGAAGCTAAACATTATTTTATCATACATATAGGCGCATTTGTCCTGGTTCCAAAATGGAACTTTATTAATAACCCTCCGGGAAATGTGACAAGCCCATTCTAACATTTGCCATATCTAATGTAGAATCTATCTGTTCCTGAAACAGTATCTGTGTGGAGTGCTGGTAGTCTGACTCTAAGCACTGCATGACATTGTGATGCTAAACAGTGGTGTAGGCCGCCCGGCATCTTTGATCAAACGCTGCAGCCAGGCCGTGGTGCTGTAGAACTCATTACAGCTCAGTCTGAGCCAGATCCCGTTCACTCGCCATCGCAGATATGCATCAGCGCTTTGCTCGATATCATCTGCTCCTACACTGCCTGCTTATCAGCTAAAGCTAGCATGGCTTATAGTGTGCTCTAACACCAATTTATTCCAGCACGCCAAATACGATTCTCTCTCTATCCTCTCAGTTCTTTTTAAACAAATACGGCCAACAGATATACCGAAGTTCAACCCATATTACATACTACAACACACACATTTAAGGAAACTGTTTCTTATAAATATAAATAAGAATTGTGAGAATTTTATTTTTATTTGACAAGAAAGTGCTAAATGTTTTAAACATTTTATATATTAATTTGAAACATGTAACAACATTTAAATAAGTAAAAACCTGGACAATAAGTAAAAACCTAAGATCCTAAACAGTATTATGAAAATACGATACAATATGTTGTGAATTCTTGATGTTTTAGTTATTCATTGTCTGTATGTAGATGTGTTTTTGTGCATTGGTATGGAAAGAACATATTCACAACATAACACATTCTGACTAGCACATTAACTTGTGCATTTGCGTAATTTTTTTCAGATATTATGTTTATGTTGTGTACATATCTGATTAATCTCCCATGTATAGGATGCGTTTGTGTGAGTTCATTAAGTAGTAAGTCCAAATAGTACACAGTATGAAGCACTGGACAAAAAAAAATCCTAATATTTACCTAATATTTCTGAGATACTGAAGAGTGCATCTGATGGACACTTTACTATTCACATGAGGCCACAGGAAGGAGTACATATTTTAATAACAGATGAGAAGTTCGTCATCAAATGCAGTACAGACAGACTGTAGAGTATGCAAATTCAGACAGTGTACCACATAATTTAAATGCTCATGGCACAACACTATTTTAATGCATTTAGTTTCCAGGTAAACTATATTGCAGGTGGTTGGTGAATAAAACACATTGAAATAGTGGTACAACTGTTTAGTGAATTTGCCCAAGAGAAGGTGAAACAGTTATTATATAGTAAGTGCTAGTAGTCCTTCATTCTGCTTGTTTGCTTACTTTGACTGTTCCAGAGGACAGTCGAAGGTTGTGATCGTCCTGTAGGACCTTTAAAAGCTTGTACATGTTTTTTTTCTTTTTTTGCTCTGTGGTCCATTGAAGCAAACAGCCCATAAAACGCAAAAAAAAAGTCACACTGGGGCATTCAACCTGCTTAAATATAACAATTCAAACAAACTTCAAAATCCATAATGGTTCCGAACCTGATAGTTGGCCCTAGTTTGCACACAGTGGTATCACTGGATAACCTTCACTGAAAAACAAAGGTTTTTCAGTGGTTATTTGCAGCAACTTACATCATCAAACAAACTGAAGTAACTTAAATCGTCTACATAATGAAAAGAGAAAAGAGATTTATTGGAAAAATGTGCCTGTGGTACTATTTATGCAAAATGATAATTGTGATACACATTTTCAAAGTGAAATGTCCAGTGAAGCATGGCAACGTTCTATTATGTTGGCTGACGTATCAGGCCAATTCAAAAATGAGATGTCAGTGAGTGGTGCTAAAAGGTCAATTCTCTATCGTGTTTGAAAATAATGTACCACCTGCAATAAACCCTACCCTAAACCTATAAACAACTTGTTGTAGCAACCATGGCATTTTACCTTTTTTCTACAAGACTTTGAGTTATTTTATTAGTACCAGGTGAACTACCGAGCAAGTTTACCATATCAGAAAAGCAATACATATGGAGCTGCTAATGTGATGCAAACTTCAAAATGTATTCATTTACGAACTATTCAATATGTCAAATATGTTTTGTGGTCATAACATAGTATTTTGCAAGGAAACATGCAAAAATTTGTCTTAATTAAATGATAATATGCTCCTGTAATCAGAATTTGTTCAAAAAAGTATAAAAGACAGTAAATTGTCTGTATTGTTTCTTTTTTGAGTTTTGAGTTGTGCTTGCAGGTAGAAGCACATTTTTCCAATGACCCTATGTTGAATTAATCACTAAGTTGACTATATAGTTCTATAGAAAAATGTTGGTGGTAACTTGACAGTTGTGTGAATGGGAAAAAAAACATAGCCTACATGTCACGGTGCTACTGTGTTGGAGTGCGGAGCGAGGAATGAGGAGACCAGGAGTACATCAACACAGGAGATTTTAATTATAACCAGGGAACCAGGGAACCAGGAAAACACACGCAAAACATGGAACAGAGTCTGACATTACTCCGCCCTCCGGGAAGGCGCGTCCGGCGCCGTATCAATTCCACCAGGGCGGGGGGGTGGGCGCCCTGGAGGCTGGTGCAGGACTGGGACACGGGGAATACCTCCAGGGCGGATCAGGCAGTCCAGGGTGCCATGGCGGCACAGGGAGCTTAGAGGCCATGGCAGAGCAGGGAGCTCGGGGAGCCATGGTGGAGCAGGGAGCTCGGGGCGCCATGGCGGAGCAGGCAGATTAGGAGGCCATGGCAGAACAGGGAGCTCGGGGAGCCATGGCGAAGCAGGCAGATCGGGGGGCCATGGCGGAGCAGGGAGCTCAGAAGGCAATGGCCGGATGGCCTCCGTGGCCTTGGCCTTGCCACTCAGCCCGGCAACTACGGATGGACCCATACTACCCCCCCCCAAAAAAAAATCCTTGGGGAGAATATTGTCTTTAGAGGCCCTCCGTAGGTCTAACTCGGGAACAATGGCCCTTCCTGGGCTTGACTTGCGGACTGGAGCCCTCCTTGGGCTCGACATGAGAACTGGAGCACTTTCTGTGCTACACTCGGGGACTGGAGCCTTCTCTGTGCTAAACTCGGGGACTGGAGTCTTCTCTGGGCTAAACTCGAGGACTGCAGCCCTCTCTGGGCTAAACTCGGGGACTGGAGCCCTCTCTGGGCTAAACTCGTGGACGGTAGCTCTCTCTGGGCTAAACTCGGGGACTGGAGCCCTCTCTGGGCTAAACTTGGGGACTGGAGGGCTGGAGCCGACCACCTTCTCCTCCTTAGATTCCCCTTTAGGTTTGGGGTGAAAGGCGTGGTCGGCGGGCTTGAGTGAGCCGCGGCCGGGGGGCTTGATTGAGGAACCGCCGGCGGGCTTGAAAATGCCGCGGCCGGCAGGCTTGACAGAGGAACGGCCGGCGGGCTTGGGAATACCGCGGTCGGCGGGCTCGACTGTGGAACGGCCGGCGGGCTTGAGAATGCCGCGGCCAGCGGGCTTGACAGAGGAACGGCCGGCGGGCTTGGGAATACCGCGGTCAGCGGGCTCGACTGTGGAACGGCCGGCGGAGGGGGTCCGGATGACCGCCTCCTTCCAGTCGAGGTTGGTGGTGTCTGGGAGCTCCGTTGACTGATGGTAAGTGACCCCAAGCCGGAACAGCATCACGAGGGTCTCCCCATCGAGGAAGCTGGCGAGGGCGAGCGGCACGAATGCCCTCGCGTAGGTGAGCGTGTCAGGAACATTGCTCTTTCCTCCATGTTGGCGGGGAGAAACGAATAGGAAAACAAAAGACTTTCAAAACAAAAAACAAACACGGGGAGAAGGGGCGCCGCTTACTGTCACGGTCCAGTATTCTGCCACATTTGCTACTGCTGTGTTGGAGCGCGGAGCAAAGGAGCGAGGAGACGTAGGAGAATTTTGCCAACTTTAATAAACAAAAGGAAAACACACATAGCAGGAGAGGTTGACATATGCAGACATTCACAATACCGGACGACCAAACTTAGAACAGGGCACACTATAAATACACAGGACTAAAGGATGGGATGACGAGACACACCTGGAACTAATGAAACAATAAACATAATTTGACCAGGAACAGGAAGAACCAAATAAGGGCATGGAAACACATGGGGAGCAAAACACACACAAAACACGGCACAGAGTCTGACATACTGTATATATAGAGAAACATTGCTTATGCTGCTTAATATTTTTGTGGAAAGCATGATACATTTTTTCATGATTCTTTAAGAATATAGAAAGTTGAAAAGAACAGCATTTATTTGCTATATACATTTGTTTGTAACACTGTAAATGTCTTTACTGTTACTTTCACTGTCAGTTGAATGCATCCTTACTGAATAAAATTATTCATTTATTTTATTTTATTAATTTCTTTCATGAAACCCCAAACATTTGATTGGTAGAGTGTATGTGTATATAAAATATTATATATACACATGCACACACTCTCACACACACACACACACATACACACACATATATATAATGTATGTTTAAAATCTGATGCCAATCATTTACAAGATATTTCTTGACATATTGTAAAGAACCAATATTGGCTTGTGGTCATTTTTACTTTACTTGCCTGATTTGCACAGAAAAAAGAGACAACAATGTTTTAGCTACACCATGTGGTTCTAAAAATCATTGTTTTCCATTAATGATTCCATTAATGATTCATATTAGATGTGTAGTAGTACAAAATAGTGTTTTTTTGTTTTTGTTTTTGCACAGTAGAAGAGTATCGGTGACCCATGGTTATGATCAAGAACTTCTTGTCACAGACTTTAAAACATGAAAGGCCAGTGAGCTTCTGTCATGTAGTGTATGCTTAGCTTGAGGCTTCAGTGTTTAACTGTCACATGTCAAGCTTCTGATCGCAATAGCGATCAACGAATAGTGTATTTGTTTGTTTGGTATTCATAGGGGAATACTATTGACTTATTACTGGCAGTCCTTTCTGGCAGGCTAGTTTCACTGCTGGGAAACTGCCCAAAATGTTATTGGGCGTTTAAACCACATCTTCCTCCTTCATTAAAGTCACTGAGTAATCAATGATTCTCGGCCCAGAAGCATTTGTCCTGGCAGTTTTTTTGTCACTAGCTCTTGCCTCTCAGAAGAGCATCATGCTGACAACTTGGTATGCGCTTGAATCACTTAATAATGTGTTCATTTGAATCAAATGAACAGATTCACTAGAATGAATCAGAATCTCCAACGAGCTACATATGAGAGAAAGAACCATTCAATAATAGCCAATTGAAAAGATTAAACTGAACAATTGTTACGCTGTGATAAATATTAAGTTATTACTTTTAGGTAGTTGATTCACTTGATAAGAGTAGAATATTAATGTGAGTGTGTAGTATAGTATTGTAATGTGTAGTATTCAGCCAGTATTGGCTGTGGGTGTAGGGCTGGGATAGATCAATGGAGACCTGATGAAGGAAACTGAGAGCTATGAACATGGTTGTAAATGAGTGTAGCCATGCCTGCAGGATCATCAAAGCAAGAGGGAGGGAATATTATGCTGCTAGTTTGAATTTTCAGCCAGTGGATCACTCAATACTCTATCTATTATAGATTAATACGGCATCTCACCGCTGTATCTAACAATCTGTACAGATGAGAGCAGATTCAGTCAACACTGGCCTAAAAAGATCATTCATTATATAACAGAATCAGACCCCATTGATCCCTGCACAGTGATGGACTTTGTGCCATATCTCAGATCATGGAAGTTTTGAAAGATGATATTTAAAATAATTGAGCCCCTGTTGGATTATGCCTGTTTAGAATGTATTTATTTGAAAAAAGTATTTGCATGTAAAAAAAGGGTCAAACTGCAGATACAAAACAAATTTTTATATCAAATCATAATTATATATAAAAAAGTATATATATATATATATATATATTTATGTTTTTTATTATTATTCATGAAAGGGCCAATTCTGCATCTTAAAGAAAAAAATAATATATATATATATAATTATATTTAATTATATACATATAATAAGTTACATTTAAAATGTTAATTTATAACTATGAGGATTTCCTTTAATCTTGTGTTTGTTTATTCCAAACGTGTGGCAAAATGAGCTTAAATTGACAGTGCCAAATGATACTGGTGATCATAAATTATGGTGACTTAAATACTGCTTAATATTTGTCTGACAGTTCAAGTTGGCTTTTCTTTGAGGAGCTCTACATATTTAATAGAATATTCATAGCTATGGTGTGCGGTGCTGAAATAGAGCAGCACTAACTCGAAGAGCGCTGCGGAGGAATGGCATTGGCTGGCAGAGAGTGCAAATGCCAGCACGGGTAAAGACTTTCCTGTGATTAGCCTCATTATTCCGACAGTTTTTTCGGCTTTACGAAAAAGGCTCCTAGGCAGCCTAGTTATTCATCCAAAACCCGGACAGAACAGTCTAAGAGAGCGGAAATGTTTGCTTTAGGGGTGGGACTGTCATGGCGCTGTCTTGCTTATTAGACCCCATGCAATCTATCGTTCTCTATCCTTATGTTAGATTTACAGTGGGTACGGAAAGTATTCAGACCCCCTTAAATTTTTCACTCTTTGTTATATTGCAGCCATTTGCTAAAATCATTTAAGTTAATTTTTTGAAGTTTGGTTATTCATGAAAATGGTTTTGGGAGCCTGTCTTTTTGTGGAGAACTTTTCAGAAATGATTGTCAAAAACCTACTGAGCAGAAACGAGATGTACATACGAAGTTGTCTCTGCACAAACTTTCGGTCAGTAGAACGCCTGAGGTGTGCATATGCAAAGAAAATGTAATTAACAAATTCATGCTGTTTCTTCTGCAGGTGTTAATTATTAGATGAAATCCACAAAAAAAAAGGTTGAGTGAGAATAAATAAGCAAATAAATAAACAAGATAATTAGGCAGCACCAAAAAGATGTTTGTCATGCTAATAATTTTCTTGGTTTTGATGAATAAATTATCTAAGCACAGCTATGTATTCATACTTGAACTTGAAAAATTAATTTTGAGAGCCAATAGATGTTATTTTTCTTTCTTGATCTATTAATGAAGGCCTGCCTCTGTCAGAAAAGCCAAAAGAGCTTGTGATCAGTAATGATTAATAAAATGTAAAGCACTATACATATGTGAATTTCAATTATGTTGTGGGAGAGGCAAATCAAAGGACTGGGGTGGCAGGGAATACGTTGGTACATGGCACTGGATACATAGGGGGGGTTTATGGAAGATGCGGAGAGGGAGGGACGGATGGATGGAGAGAATGCTTCATAATTCCCCCTCCCCCTCCGTTGTGTCTTTCTCCCCCCAACCTCTTCGGCTGAGAGGAAAGTGTGCTTAGATTTGAGCCATTAATATTCTGTCTCGACTCATTGTCTTTGCCTGCTGACATTTACATTTAGATTGTTTATCTGACTGTGGGGGGTGTCCGACCATTAATGAATATGCTTCTGTTGTTCCAGAAAGGCAGCAATTACCGGCTCTGCATTAAGATAATGAAAGTAGAGGGATGTGGTAGGTGGGCATTAGCCACGGCGGAGAAAAGGCCTTGGTGCGGTTGTGCTTTTTTAGACTATGCAGCAAGGGATGAACTGGAGGAACATGGAGGACTCTGTGCTGGTTTCCCTGTCATTCTGCAGGCAGATCTCTCCCGGTCTCTTGGTTAGATATAATGAGGGGTTCGGGCATAGACACGCATGCTAGCTTGCAGCTTTTCTCAGCTGCGCTATAATGCAGGTTTAAGGCCTTACTGTCAACACTTTTCTGTCAGCATTAACTGAAAAAAAAAAAAAAGTTTTTGTTTATTTGTATATTATTTAATGTATATAAATATCATA
>NW_015550051.1:0-1158 GCF_001515605.1 Sinocyclocheilus anshuiensis
ACTGTGCGTTACTAAACATTTTTATTAAATTTTAATATAAAAGATGATATCTGTTAACAATTTGGATGCTTTTATTATGAAATCACACAAAGAACCACTGAAGTAGGCTACGTACTGTTTGTTAACACGGAATTAATTGAAGTAATACTATGTGCTCAGTATGCTGTATATAAAACTGTAAACAAGAACATTAAAACATTTCAAACTTGTTAAACAACCACGTACATTCCTCTTATGAAAACGCTTTATAAAACATTTATCAAATACTATAAAACTCATATCCGTTAAGCGCTGTTTGCAAGTTCACAACATGTAAATTACCAACAAGTTCTCAATCTGTTCTCATGCACGCCAACATGTTCTTACAAACAGAAACATATTTATAACGAACTTGAAATCATGTACGCCAACATGTTCTTACAAACAGAAACATATTTATAATGAACTTGAAAATATGTTCAAAATATATAAAAATCCCTCACACATTGTGCACTGATCTAAAGCATTCTGCACACCTTAAAACAATTAATTCAATCAAAAACCTGACCAAAACCAGACAGACAAAAGCTCAATGATAGTTGACATGGATCGAGAGGAAGGACAAAATAATCATTCTTTGCCACAGTAACATACTGGGGTCCGAGAACTTTGATATCCTTACTGTAGATTTTCTTAATATTCTTTATTCTAGTTATTATTTTCCTCTTATTCATAAACCTACAAGAGTTAAAGAAAATTCAACAACTTTAACTGATAACATTTTAAAGGCTCTAACTGAAGAAATTAAATCTGATGTTTTATATTCAGACTTGTCTGATCATTTTCCGATATTGCATTATTCTGTAATTAGGGTTAACAGGGCTAAACTCTCAAAAGAAATACAGCAAAATAATGGCATTTTATTGATCGATTAAATGACAGTCCTTCTACATGGCACTGCTTAAGACTAAACAAATGAAATTTCTTTTAGGTCATCTTTCTGGTCTGGAAACACAAGACACGACAACCCAAGCATGAAAAGTGAGTAGCCTAGTTGTGTTTTTCTGTTACCTATGCAAATATTACACTTCAAACTTTTCTAACTATTACACTTAAAGCCACACATTTGACAGCACATACATAGATACGCATTTATTTTGTGTATGTCTCTAAACAATA
>NW_015550053.1:0-147 GCF_001515605.1 Sinocyclocheilus anshuiensis
CCACGGTGAAAGCCGATCCGGTGATCCACAGCGCGAAGTTGATGTTTTTCCTCAGGGACCAGTACGGATCAACTCCAGGCATGACGAAGCGATATCGTCCTCTTTTGGAAGGCCAAACAAAGTAGTTTCGCTTTCACAACGAAACAC
>NW_015550053.1:323-527 GCF_001515605.1 Sinocyclocheilus anshuiensis
CTGACTCTTAACTTTTATAAAGAATATCTCTTTGGATTTGAGACTTTAGTCTTTGCAACTTTACAGATCTTCTAGATCTTGTAACACTCCCCTCCATGTGACCCCTTTAACTGTTCCCTCCTGGTGGAATGAGTCCTTAGCCATCTTCAAGAAACCGCTAAAAACACATCTTTTCCATCTTCATTCGACCCTCTAACTCTAGCA
>NW_015550054.1:0-641 GCF_001515605.1 Sinocyclocheilus anshuiensis
GGTGCAGGTCAGGAATTAATAAGGGGAGGACTAAAATGTAAATGTTCATTGCTTTATAATAATTTTAAAAATAATAATAATAATAGTTATTATTATTTACACATTCTATGCATTTCAAATAACTCTTCTCGCTGACTGCGCCGTCTCAGGAGAGCATGAGTTTGCCTGCTGTTCTGCGCCAAAAGTTATTCATCCTTATTTTTGAAATTGCATCTTTTTTTTCTTGATTACACTTATTTTGATTTGATGTTTCTTTAATTTCATAATTTTGCAAGTTAAAATGTTTACTCATTTTGTTCTGCAGACGATAAACGGGAAACTGCATTATAGGTTTACTCATTTTGTTCTGTAGACGACAAACGGGAAACTGCATTATAGGCTTTTTTTCTCACGGCTGCTGCATGTATTGACACAAAAATACTTTGTGTATTCACTGTATGTGATCTAAAACGACATGGAATAAAATATGATGGACGCGGTTGGTGATTTTAGCCTACTCATTTTATTCTAAACCTGTTAAAGAAAAACCTCACCGGTAATATTTTAATTTGCTATTGCAAAAAACTAAAACTTTTAAAACGTTTAACTGTTATTATGTAAAAAAAGACTTACATAATAACAGTTTGTGTTTCATGGGAAAA
>NW_015550054.1:880-988 GCF_001515605.1 Sinocyclocheilus anshuiensis
ACATTCAAAAACAATATTAAAGCATAAAATATATATATTAAAATATTAAAGCCTATTCTAATATTTAACCCATGAAAAAAGAGAAAAATCTAGCTTAATTTCTGTTCA
>NW_015550055.1:0-155 GCF_001515605.1 Sinocyclocheilus anshuiensis
CAAAAGAGCAAATTCTTCTATCTCTGGGTCCCCAGAGGGAACGGGGGGTTGTGGACAATCCAGTGCCGTATCACACTCACCCTCCTCTCTCACCAGTGAGCAGCAGTGGGCGGATCGGGAGGACGAACCAACGGACTACCCACGCACCCTCTGCT
>NW_015550055.1:563-828 GCF_001515605.1 Sinocyclocheilus anshuiensis
GGGGTTTTACAGCCCTTACTTCATTGTACCCAAGAAAGGCGGTGGGTTGAGACCCATCTTGGATCTGCGCGTCTTGAACCGGGCCCTTCACAGGCTACCGTTCAAGATGCTCACGCAGAAATGCATCTTCAGGTGTATCCGTCCCCAAGATTGCTTCGCAGCGATCGACCTGAAGGACGCGTACTTCCATGTGTCAATCCTTCCGCGCCACAGGCCATTCCTGCGTTCGAGGGGCGGGCATACCAGTACAAGGTCCTGCCCTTCG
>NW_015550056.1:0-142 GCF_001515605.1 Sinocyclocheilus anshuiensis
CTTCGCTTTTCGCCGTGTTAAGAGCACTCCATCTTGTGCTCACACACTTACCATCATAGCGATCGGTCGTCTAAAACTCAAACACTTCAGTTGAAACTTCGTGATCGTCAGAGATCTTCAAAGAACTTAAAGTCTTGCAAAC
>NW_015550056.1:749-1740 GCF_001515605.1 Sinocyclocheilus anshuiensis
AGATTGTTAAGATACACGGACATTAACGTCTCGCTGGACGACCGTTGATAAGGTGTAAACTATTAAAATCAGTTCTAATCAGGTGAACTTCGAAGTTTCAGATTCGAGTCCTCTAAAAACCTGAATGAATTAATAATAATTAATTCCCTAAGAAAAGTAATCAGACATTACAAATGGTGGAGAAAGAAAGCTGGCAAATTCGACTTAAAAATTAATGACACCAAGATATTATGGTGAATCTTGTCTATTTTTATCCGGAAGAATAAATGGGACATAGAGAAACAGAGTTTGTGAGTTATTGTACCTGTTATTAGAGCATACCAGCGTGTTGAATGAAAGTGAAACTCGAGTTTGTTGTTTAGAATTTAACTGCAGTAAAAACGTTTAAATATTGTCCAGTGCAACTCGAGTTGTTGTTAAAGAATTGAACTGCAGTAAAAACATTTAAATTTTGTCCACCGAGACAAAATAAGTCGCTCTAGAAAAGCGCACAAGAAAGAAATGAGCGTGTTCCTCGTTCACTGTCTAAAAGGGCCTCAGAGCTTGATTTGTATAGTGCGTGTCCCACTTCCAAATTCAACTCTGCTATTCATCTCCCCGGTTTGAGGAAATCAGAGTAGCTAACTAATAGTCCTCTGCCATTTAAATTCACTAAAAAACTAGTGAACTTGAAACGCGGTGCTCAGAGAGGCTTTTTGGTTGTGTAGTGTGAGGTGCGCTGGCACCTCCTGCATGTACTTAAACGGTGTATAACCATCGACTGTGTGTAGCACACTTAGTTATTGTAGGGTACATTGCCATAGTAACAGCCGTAACCCGGTAGTTCTAAGAAACCTTTTCCGGGGTAAATTTGAAGTGTGCAAGTGCAGTCCGCCAGTGCCATTTTTGAGCTGTTTGTAAACAAATAGCCAACCTAAGCTATTAGCATTGAAGGCTAGAGGTTAGAACGTAGCCTTTGGTGGTTTTAAATGCAGAGTGTTTTGCAGTGTGT
>NW_015550057.1:0-129 GCF_001515605.1 Sinocyclocheilus anshuiensis
CACTCCTCTCGTAGAGTGAGCTCTCACTCCGAGGGGGCATGGTAAGCGTTGGGCCTGGTATGCCAAGACTATAGTCTCCACTAACCAGTGGGCAAGTCTTTGTTTGGAGACAGCCTTTCCCTTCTGCTG
>NW_015550057.1:332-516 GCF_001515605.1 Sinocyclocheilus anshuiensis
GGGCACATATCCAGGCCGGGGTCTCAGGACAACGTGAGAGTTACCCGTTCCGAATTCTAGGCACGAATCGTCGACCGAGAATGCCTGCAGGTCCCCTACCCTCTCGACCGAGGCCAATGCGGTGAGGAGCGCTGTCTTTAACGACAGAACTTTAAGCTCTACTGACTGCAGAGGCTCGAAGGGC
>NW_015550058.1:0-570 GCF_001515605.1 Sinocyclocheilus anshuiensis
TGTTGGTTTTACTATTTTGCAAGTCGTCTGAGCAGTACAGCCAAAGCAAAGCCAAGCAGTACAGCTAATTTCCCTATTTTAAAAACAAAAGCCTTACAAGGTAACAAAACAGTTGCCGAATTAATACTTTCAAAACTGCTTGTAGTGTCTGCCTGGTTATGTAATCCACAGGCTGATCTATCGGTCACTGATCTCTGACATTCATGGTCATCATCAGTGTCAGAATGCAGTAACAGATCAATTGCTGCCTTCCTTTTTCGCCATGCTTTTAGATAAGCCATCTGTAATATAGTTTGATCCTGAGTCAGATTCTGAACTGTGCTTCCTCAGTGTAACTTGCTATATATATATATATATGGTTTTCTGCTTGAACAGAAACTTACCTTCTTAAGCCTTGTGCTTTAACCTGAAAAAGATAAAGAAGTATATTTGTTATTACAAAACTATTATATAAAATTATATCTTCATTGAATCAAATGAGAATTACTCCTATATGTCGCTCTGAAATTAAATATACAGATCAGATTCAGTTCAATATTACTGACACTGCTAAGTGTTTTATATTTTAAA
>NW_015550059.1:0-494 GCF_001515605.1 Sinocyclocheilus anshuiensis
CCAAGCACATTTTACCAATTCCAAATGACATCAATCTTAATAACTGCTATTAATCTTGTATTTAATCATTTATAATTGATATTTAATTATTCATGAAGGCTGGAAGTGAAAAATGTCTTATATTCAGGTGTGCATAATTATTAAGCAGATTTTCTTTTACAGATAAAATGAGCCAAAAAAAAGAAAGATTTAACTCAGACTGAAAGTCAAAAAGTATTAAATGCCCATGAGAAATATTCAAAACTAATACAATACTAGAAATTGCAAAGTTAATGCATACCCATTGGACAGTAAAAGCAAAAGAATTAGGAATAAAGTTGAAGAATTAGGTGTGAAATCACCAGGAACCATTTAGTCTCCAGTGCCACAATTTTCCAGATCTGCAATCACCAGAACTGCAACCTACCTGGAGTCTCAAGAAGTACAAGGTGTCAGGTTCTTAGAGACTTGTATAGAATCAGAAAATGACCCCTACTTAATAAGAATCACATACT
>NW_015550060.1:0-1310 GCF_001515605.1 Sinocyclocheilus anshuiensis
CTCACCGGGTCCAAGTTACACCGGCCTGCCACCAAACCTTCACCCAGTGGTCAGACTTTGCGTTTCTCCGGGCAGGAGTGCCCCTAGACCAGGTCTTCAGGCATGCTATGGTTCACACGGATGCCTCAACCACCGGCTGGGGGGGCCACGTACAATGGGCTTGCAGTGTCAGGGGTTTGGACGGGGCCCCAACTGCACTGGCACATCAACTGCCTCGAGTTGCTGGCAGTGCACCTTGCCTTGATCCGTCTCAAAAGGCGCTTACGAGGTAAGCATGTACTAGTTCGCACGGACAACACTGCGACCGTTGCGTACATCAACCGACAAGGTGGTCTGCACTCATGTCGCAACTCGCCCTCCACCTCCTCCTTTGGAGTCAGAAGCATCTGAGGTCGCTTCTTGCTGTTCACATTCCTGGGCTGCTCGAGCCTTCTTGCACAGACACTGTGCAGGGTCAGGGAGGACGAGGAGCAGGTCCTGTTAGTGGCGCCTTATTGGCCCACCCGGACCTGTTTCCTGGAACTAATGCTCCTCTTGACAGCCCCTCCTTGGCCGATTCCTCTGAGGAAGGATCTACTGACTCAGAGATGGGGCACCCTTTGGCACCCACGTCCAGACCTCTGGAAACTTCATGTCTGGTCTCTGGACGGGACGCGGAGGTTCTAAGTGACCTACCTCAAGAGGTAGTTGACACCATCACTTCAGCGAGAGCACCGTCTACGAGACACGCATACGCTTTGAAGTGGAACCTGTTCATTGAGTGGTGTTCTTCTCACCGCGCTTACGCTTTGAAGTGGAACCTGTTCGTTGAGTGGTGTTTTTCTCAACGAGAAGACCCCCGAAGATGCCCGATCAGGGTCGTGCTGTCCTTTTTGCAGCAAGGGTTGGAGCGAAGGCTGTCTCCCTCCACCCTCAAAGTCTATGTCGCTGCAATCGTTGCTAACCACGACCCCATAGAAGGGTAGTCGCTGGGGAAGCATGACTTGATCATCAGGTTCCTTAGGGGGGCGAGAAGGCTAAATCCTCCACGGCCCCCCTCTATACCCTCTTGGGACCCGACTCTAGTGCTCGCAGCACTACAGCAGGGCCCATTTGAGCCTTTGAGGTAAATCCTCTACGGCCCCCCTCTATACCCTCTTGGGACCTGACTCGAGTGCTCACAGCACTACAGCAGGGCCCAGTTGAGCCTTTGCAGGCGGTTGAGCTGAAGTTTCTGTCAATGAAAACTCTGCTCCTGCTTGCATTTGCCTCCATCAAGAGAGTATGGGACCTGCACGCATTTTCGGTCGACGATTCGTGCCTAGAGTTCG
>NW_015550061.1:0-143 GCF_001515605.1 Sinocyclocheilus anshuiensis
TATACTTCAGCTTCTGTACTGTAATAAATGATATGTCAATTAGCAATGCGTCATTCATACATTTCATTTATTGTGTTTATTGTCTTAACGTTTCATCAGTTCATTCTGCTTTTTATTCAGCTTAGCTGCATCGATAGATGCCT
>NW_015550061.1:848-1564 GCF_001515605.1 Sinocyclocheilus anshuiensis
AATGTGTATATATTTTGAAAGCATTGAATCACTATAGAAATCGCGATTCATTCGATTCTTAGCGTTTTAAATCGATTACTGTCCGAAATCGGCGACTCACGATTCAAAAATCATGTTTCAAGATCGATGCATATGCATCGTCAGGGTTTGTAATCGATACATCGAGAAAATGAGTGAATCATTACACCCCTAATATTTTTATATCCTGAGAAGAGAAGGAAGTGAAAAGATGCTTTTTTTTGTTGTTTCACCTGTTAATCTTTGTTAAATACATGTGACACAATTACTGGTAACCATTTAGTCAGTATTCTATGCCATTACTGAATATTGCAGATATTGAAAGTCTTCTCAGTTGTGCTCATATGTTTATAACAGGCAAGAATGATGAACAACTGCAGCCGAATGGCAAGGACTTGGAGGAACCACACACAACAAAGAGTAAGCTGTTTTTCAAATGTCTTATGAAATATGTCACACTTTCCATTTTTCTGTGAAAGTTCAGTCAAAATCAAGTCATTTCAATAGGAATCTGCACACAAAAAATGTTTTAATAATAATTTTAGTAGTAGTAGTAGTAGTACTATCATTACATGAAGTAATATTTCTGTCACAGTTTCTTCAAGTTAAACCAACCTTTCATTTTGACGGGTTGCTGTGAAGACTTTTAGGTTTCTGTTTATATATGATATGATGATAGTTTTCCACCAAATGAAACG
>NW_015550062.1:0-1270 GCF_001515605.1 Sinocyclocheilus anshuiensis
TTGGAATTAAAATTTTCAATATTAATATCTCATTAAGTCATGGGTATGCTTTTATTATTTTTTCTTCCCCAAAATAAAAATCAAGATGATCATTTCATCTTGATAAACAAAATATATCCGTTTCTAATCATTGCTGTGGATAGGCATCATGAACTTTTGCGGAGAATCATGGGTAAGGTACAGAGTAGATTCTGGTAAAAAACATTGTAAGAAAAGTGAGTCATGAGATATAAATGAGAAAACCATAAATACAACACCCTTCAGTCTTGCTATAATAGTAAATTTTTGCTGCATCATGAAATAAATCAGGAGTGAAATAAGTATTAACAAATATATTTGTTAAGCATTTATAACATGAGTTAAAAATGGCTCACTATTTGGCAGGTATTGCATCAAAATCACCCTTTTATTCATGCATTTATAACTGCTTATCAATGATTTATAATGCATTTGTGAGTTATTAGTCATTTATTAACACCTTTATAATGAAATTAAATGTTCTTTGCAAAGCAGAAAGATATATTTTAAATTGTTAGGTATTCTATACTCATTAAGTTATGTTAGAGCTTATATTCACAAGAAGGTTAGATAAGAAATTCTGTGAACAGTAACACTATAGTAGTGCAGCTAAGCATATGAAGAGAATGCAAGCCCACATATGATTGAAACCTTCATTCTCTGTAAGAGAAAGTTGGTTGACCACATGAAAAATGTTTCTACCATTTGAAATGAAATATTTTTACTAAGAAATTCATATTTTAAAATGTTAGGTGTTCTATACTCATTAAGTTATTTTAGAGCTTATATTCACAAGAAGCTTATTTTAGTGCTACTGTGAACAGTAACACTGTTAGTGCAACTAAGCAAATGAACAGAATGCAAGCCCATGTATGCTGAAAACCTTCTTTCTCTGTTAGATGAACGTCTGGATGAATGGTTCCTGCCGGGGTGCCACCAGGCCGCTCATTCCTCTCCGTTTTTCCCGGAGGTCCACGACGAGCTCACCAGATCGTGGCGCGCTCCCTACTCCGCCCGCCTCCGTACTGCTTCTTCATCCGCCAAGGGGTACTCTCTTTCCCCTCTAAGACAGATGGGAATCCGCATTCTAAACTACCTTCATGACTGGCTCATTCTGGCTCAGTCGGAGGCAGAACTACTATCACACAGAACCCTCCTCCTCAGCCACCTAGAGCACGCACCTCTGCCCGCCCACGGCTATCGGCTAGAGAGCAAAGGCCGCTCACCCGTCCAAGCCGTGTAGGACCACTTC
>NW_015550063.1:0-140 GCF_001515605.1 Sinocyclocheilus anshuiensis
GAAAACGGCTCCTTTTTCGTTTTTTTCCAAAAAACGATAATTCAGCTTAAATTTTCGTTTTTTGGTTCATGGGTGGAAAAATGAATAAACAGCTTGAATATTCGATTTCTACATGTGGGCGGGAATTAAACGCCCCTTTC
>NW_015550063.1:253-544 GCF_001515605.1 Sinocyclocheilus anshuiensis
TCCTCCACTGCTGCAGTTGTACGGATTCTTAACGCATTTATTGCAACTACATTTCATCTTTTTTCATCAAACAAACAGTGAATCGCTCGACACAACTCATTTTTGTGTGGGCAGAGTTTAGATGGCTTTCTTCTGTGTAGATATAAATTCTATTCTTGGCATCAGCTGGGCATCATGGCAGGGTATGATATGATGGCTGTCATAGCCTACCCTGCTCACCCAGTAAGAAGTCTGTTTTAATAAAGAAATTAATTCATTCATTTCAAAATAAATATTTTAAACACTAAGACA
>NW_015550064.1:0-264 GCF_001515605.1 Sinocyclocheilus anshuiensis
GCATTATTTCAGTTTAATGTGTGTTACCGTGATGGTGTTTAGTGTCTGTGTGAATGATTGTTGTGGGGGAAGTCGTGGTCTAATGGTTAGAGAGTCGGACTCGTAACCCAAAAGGTTGCAGGCTCAAGTCTCGTACCGGCAGGGATTGTAGGTGGGGGGAGTGAATGTACAGCGCTCTCTTCGACCTACAACCACGACTGAGGTGCCCTTGAGCAAGGCACCGAACCCCCAACTGCTCCCCGGGCACCGCAGCATAAATGGCTG
>NW_015550064.1:543-839 GCF_001515605.1 Sinocyclocheilus anshuiensis
CAGTGCATTACAATGGTTCAAAACAGATATTAACACTTCAATATGTTGGTATATTAACATTATATCAGTTAATGAAATTACGGTATTTAACTGTAAATTTAAGTTAAAACCGTAAAACCTAAAACGTTGCTACCGTATTTTTTACGGTAAAATTCCGGCAACTACAGTTGATTTAAAAAAAATGTTTTTTTACAGTGCATCCTATCTGCCCCCCATTCACTTCCAACTAAACACCTCATTTTATTTATTACTTTCTTACATTTGTTCACTATATTCTGAATATGCACCGCCCATGT
>NW_015550065.1:0-920 GCF_001515605.1 Sinocyclocheilus anshuiensis
AATTCTACTTTATCTATTTATCTTCTTTTTTATTTAAAAAAAAAACCACTAGCTTTCTATTTTTTCTATTCTATCTACTACTATCTATCTATCTATCTATCTATATATATATTATATATATATATATATATTTGGATAAAAGCGTCTGCTAAATGACTAAATGTAAATGTAAACATGAGGACTTTATACCATTAAAGGAATAGTTCACCTAAAAATGAACATTTGCTGAAAACGTACTCATCCTCAGGTCATCCAAGATGTAGATGAGTTTGTTTCTTCATCAGATTTGGAGAAATGTAGAATTACATGACTTGCTCACCAATGGATACTCTGCAGTGAATGGGTGCCGTCAGAATGAGAGTCCAAACAGCTGATAAAAACGACGGCACCCATTCACTGCAGAGGATCCACTGGTGAGCAAGTGATGGAATGCTACATTTCTCCAAGCTTTTTCCATGAAGAAACAAACTCGTCTACATCTTGAAAATGTCATTTTTGGGTGATCTGTTGCTTTAATGACTAACTCTGACCTGTGGTTAAACCCAAAGATTTAAGTGTGGACACAAGTGTCAGTATTTAGCTGGAACACAATTCCCTCACAAAGTAGTTTAGGAGAAAATTCCACAAATTATAAAAAGATGCCATCTGGTGCATGTTTGTTTCAGGTGACATTAAACACACACACACAAAGGACAAATGAAGTGAGACACCTGTTCAGATGGCGAGACAGGAACCTGTCTTTCTTCTACTAGACAGACATTTCCTGATGCCTCAAAGATACTTCTGTAAGCCGAATGTCATCATTTGTTGACATTTTGAAGAGCTCTGGTTCTCTTGGACGTTTTGTTTACCATCATGGCCTCATGTGGCTGTATGTTCCTTCAAATATGATATGTGAATGCCCCATATATATATATATA
>NW_015550066.1:0-2904 GCF_001515605.1 Sinocyclocheilus anshuiensis
ACATGACTTTCAGCATCATCTTTGTCTGGACTCTGGCAGTGTTTTTTCAAGGTTTGGAAAAGTATTTATGCTTGTATTTTCCAAAGAGAAATGACTGTGTGAGAATATTTGACTTCTGATGTTCTTCACTTGACAGAATCCATTGGGCAGGTGACAGTGACTCAGACTCCCTCACAGCTGCTCGCTCAAAAAGGACAACAAGTCAAAATAAAGTGTACAACTAGCAGTGCTACTCCCTGCTGTTGTGGTGGTACTGCATGTATTAGCTGGTATCTACAAAAACCTGGAGAAGCTCCTAAACTCCTTATTTATGGAGCGAATCAAGTGCAGTCAGGAACCCCATCTAGATTCAGTGGCAGTGGATCTAACAGTGATTTCTCTCTGACCATCAGTGGAGTCCAGACTGAAGATACAGGAGATTATTACTGTCAGAGTTACCACTACATCAACAGTAAAAGTGTGTTCACACAGTGATAAAGAGTCGTACAAAAACCTCCGTCAGTCAGAGTCACAGTGACTGCACTGATACAGCTGAGAGATACTGCAGCTGCTCATAAACACAATCACACACAACACTGATCAGATGACAAACACTAATAACACAATATCATCACAATCAACAGAAATCTTATTTACATTTAATCATTTATCAGATGCTTTTATCCAAAGCGACTTACGAATGAGGAGAACAATATTGCGACACGTTTTGATATCGACTTGACAAAGCCTTGTTTAAATGTGTAACCACTTTATGTTTGAAGGTTTTTCTGTCACACAGACAGCAAAAAAATCACACAGGTCATCAAAATCTCATAAACATAGTTCATTTATCAGATTCTTTAAACCGTTGATTTGGTTGTTTTCTAATCTAATCATTCAGCAATATAATTTTCACTTGATCTGAGCTGCAGCCACAAATTTTCAGTTTGAAATTGAGTTAAATTTTTAGAAGTGTAAACAAACGAAAAAATAAGAGTGGAATATCTATAATGAAATTGTAAGAAGCACAAATTCACTCCATTGAGTGAGTGAGAGGATGAGCTGCAGCACAGGATTTCGTAACTGGGCTCAAAAAGTGTTAACTTTGTCTAAGAATAATTTAAGAAAGTTTTCATGTAATCAGGGAGAAATCACTAAAAATGCCTTCACTGGAGAGTTTAAAACAGAGTGTGAGGTTTCAGAAGCTCTGGGAAGTGAGTGCAGGTTATGATGATTTACTTCCATCGACAAATCTATGGAGAAAGACATCAAGACAAATCCATGAATGCTGATTGAATCCACTGATAATGAGGCTCCATTAATAATAAATGTTAACTAGATTATGTTCACTACCTGTCTAGCAATGCATGCTTATGCTGAAATATAATTAAATAATGATTTGTTTTTGCAAACTGTGTCAATTGTGTGTCACAATGTGTATTGAGTTGGATTAAGGGAACATAGTGAGCATCGATGCTCCCTGGTTTTCACGGTGCATTGTGGGACTTTTTAGGGAACAAATGTTTCAGTGCACTGGAAGGATTTTGTGATTGAGACAGCCCTTAAAATGGCCAACTCCCTGAACTCGGGAGCTGATTGAGACGCACCTGATGTGTTTGTGTTCTAGGATTTTGCTGTAGACATTTGTATCATGTTGCTAGATATTTCTACAATGTTCTAGTATTTTGCTATGGTGTGCAGGTTAGTTTCTACCTAAACACTGTTTAATTTCAGAAAATTACAGTTATGTTGTAAATCTGTAGCAAACAAAACCGTTTTCACCAATAAATAAATAAATAAATAAATAAATAATCAGGCTTCACCATTCACAAACTCATGGGGACTTTGAGACTCATGTGATCTGTATGGCAAAACATCAACAGTATTAAAGCTGTAAATTGGAATCAAAAATGTCTTGTCATGAGACACATTCTAAATGTTTTGTGTCACCATGTGATACAAAGAGAACAACACCGCAAACATATAATAAATGTATGGCCGGTTAGTAGGGGGACCTGGGATTTGAGTAACACTTTTGCTGTAACACCTGTAACCAGCGCCGGCTCTACATAATCAGCGAAATATGCGGTTGCATGGGGCCCTGTGGCCAACAGGGGGCCACTTGTCATGGTTCAGACAGTAATGCTTGGTAATAATAACTTTGGTAAAGTTTGCTTGTGTCTGTCACGTGTGTTAATATTTGAAAATGAAGAGGCGGCACTATCAGTCTGGTGCATAGAAGAGGAAAAGAGGAAATAAAGTGAGCAAGGTAAAGTGATGTGATGGATTTTGAAAGTATATTGTTGAAATGCCAATGTAACGACTGTGTCATCTGTACAATAATGAACATGAACGGTACTGTTATTGTGGGCACTTCAAAATACGTGAATAATTCTTAAATAAATATATTATTATCCGAATGGTTTAGATTTTTAAAGCTTATTTCCATCGAACATTTAAGTTATACAACGCTGCATGTTTGGTGCGTGAAGGCTCTGTCAGATTTTCTCATTGATCTGAACAAAAGCAGCAGCCGGGCTGAATAAAAATGCAAGTTCATTCTCTGACAGCAGGTGGCGCTTTAGGAACAGCAGAAACCCAGCTGTTACCATGGTTACCACCATAGACACAGCAGAACTGCGCAAGTGCAACTTTCTGCTTCTGACACGTCACGGAGGTCAAAGGAAGTCAAACAGAATATATTGAAAAATTTCCGTTGCTTGAAATAAAATAGACAAACTTAAAACTTATTTTTTTGTTGACAAGACAACATTACTAATTTTCATTTAGTTTATCTTGATGTTCTAAATAACTAAAACTGAAATAAAAATGAATAACTATATACACATTAAAAAAAAAAATTGTAATAAAAAAATAAACAGTGAAAATGACAGCATATATGTATATATATATATATATATATAT
>NW_015550067.1:0-530 GCF_001515605.1 Sinocyclocheilus anshuiensis
AAAAAAACCTGCAGCTTCAGACTTCAAATTAATTTTTCAGATTTACATTTTTTAAGTCTAGACTAATTTGACACAATTGTGAGTCCTGACGATATTTATACAAGTAGAAAAAAAACAGGTCACATGAAAAAAATCCCATGTAGCGACATGTCAACACTGATTCAACATTAAAAAGAACACAGTGGACTTTTACTCTTTTAATCTAAATGCAGCTGAATACTATTAAAGGGGTCATATGATGCGATTTCAAGTTTTCCTTTCTCTTTGGAGTGTTACAAGCTGTTCGTGAATATAACACCTCTATTATCAGATACTTTCACTTAATAAATGAATAAATCATGAATGACTAGAATAAGTGAATATGTTATTACAGTGGCACTGGAAACTGAAAATGTTGCATCCACGCTGATAGATGTCAATATGAAGTCCAAGACTAGTGTCACATCCGCCAGTGCAACAATAAATGAACAAAATACATATTTTACAATTAATCAATGCAATTATCAGTAAATGGTTTAAAGCCATTACTG
>NW_015550068.1:0-128 GCF_001515605.1 Sinocyclocheilus anshuiensis
TTTGGAAGGCCAAACAAAGTAGTTTCGCTTTCACAATGAAACAGCTTCACACACGGCAGGCTGCGTGAGCAGAGGCCGGGGGATAAAGTGAGGAACGGCCGGCGGGCTGAGTGAGCAGAGGCCGGGGG
>NW_015550068.1:522-2014 GCF_001515605.1 Sinocyclocheilus anshuiensis
AAGTTATGCCTTCTTTTTTTGCGTGGCGGTGTTATGCAAATCTTCCCACATAGTGATGTAGATATGTGGGGGCGTGATAGAACGAGGCGTTTAGGTAGGCGTGGCTGACTCTTAACTTTTATAAAGAATATCTCTTTGGATTTGAGACTTTAGTCTTTGCAACTTTACAGATCTTCTTTATGCACCAAGAGCTTGTAACACTCCAAAGAGAAAGGGAAAATTGAAATTGCATCATATGACCCCTTTAAAATGCAATAAAATAAACACTTTAAATGTGCAACAGTTTTGGATGTTTTCTTTCCAATAGTCTGAAACAAGAGATGTTATGGAAGCAAAATAGCCCAACATCTCAAAAAAACTGACCAGTGCATGAAAAAGCAATATTTTTTTTCTTATATTTTTTTGCCTTAAAGTGAATAAAATATGTAGAATATTTCAGAATAGGCACATTTTCCCCTGTTGCTATACTTTGGCCCATTTGAACAGAACATTTCTCATGCCCTGCTGTATCTGTCTGAGCTGTGCATCTCTAATCATTAAATTGTGGCTTAAAGTTTTTCTTCAGTTCAAAGCTGTCCTCTGATGCAGGCTTTCTGAATTCCCTTAATAACAATGACTTGTCCAGGCTGATTTGGATACTTTGTGTGCGGGACATTAGTGTTATAGACAGCTGTCAACCTGGAAGGATGGCCTGTGTCCAAAAACTGACACAGAGCAGCACACACTTGAATCCTGACATCCATTTCAACAAACCTGAGACCTTTGTTTTGAAATAGTCTGAAGAGTTTGTGTATGTGTGTAACAAAAAGAGCATAGCCAGTTATATCCATTCTGAAGTTGTTATACTGTACATGTAACATTTGAAGTATGATTTGAATACATTTTTGTTAGAGATAGATCTCCTCATTTATTGCTAAAACGTTTAATGTATTAAAGGAATAGTTCACCCAAAATGTGATTTTTTTGCAAAAGAGCAGTGAGAGGAAGGAGACTAAATTACGAGAGAGTTGATTAATTTACTCAACCAATTCATCCAAATACATTGATTTATTCATGAACAAAACAAATGACTGTCTTTGTGAGTGTGTAATTCATTTATTTATTAAACTGAATCATTCAACAAGGATTCGTTCTTGAACTAAATGAATGACTCTTTATGAGTAAGTCATTGATTAATTTACTCAACTAATTCAGTCAAAAATACTGATTCGTTCATGACTGAAACAAGTGATTGTCTTTGAGTGAGAAATTGATTAATTTACTCAACTGAATCATTCAACACTGATTTATTCATGAACAAAACTAGTAACTATCTTTATAGGTGGGTAATTGATTCATTTACTCAACTGAATCATTGAACACTGATTTGTTCATGAACAAAACAAGTGACTGTCTTAAAGGGGGCATAACACACACACAGATTCACCCAATCTCATGTTAATCTTGGGTACCTATAGAGTAGTACTGCATCCTTCATATCTCCAAAAAGTCT
>NW_015550069.1:0-137 GCF_001515605.1 Sinocyclocheilus anshuiensis
GTTTTTGTCTCGTTGCTCCGGCCGGGACACGGCGTCAACAGTATGGTGAGGGTGTAACATTTTGATCACACGCTTGAGGTATTCGGCCAATCACAACGCACTGGTTAGCTGGCCAATCACAGCACACCTCGCTTTTC
>NW_015550069.1:424-811 GCF_001515605.1 Sinocyclocheilus anshuiensis
GAAGATTGGAGTAATGATGCTGAAAATTCAGCTTTGATCACAGAAATAAATTACATGTAGAAGTATATTAAAATAGAAATCTGTTGTCATAAATTCTAATAATGTTTTACAGTAAAACTAAAATTTTACAGTTTTTCTGTATTTTTATCAAATAAACGCAGCCTTGTTGAACATAAAAAAAAAACGTATTTTGGAAAATCAGGAATACTACTAAAGTGACGTGACATGTGGCCAAGTATGGAGACCTCGGCATTAGTATAAATATAATCGGAATTAGTGCTCTGCATTTATCCCATCCAAAGTGCACACACACAGCAGTGAACACAAACCCGGAGCAGTGGGCAGCCATTTATGCTGCGGCGCCCGGGGAGCAGTTGGGGGGTCGGT
>NW_015550069.1:1003-2798 GCF_001515605.1 Sinocyclocheilus anshuiensis
GAGACTCGAACCCACAACCTTTGGGTTACGAGTCCGACTCTCTAACCATTAGGCCACGAATTCCCCTTCCCCACGACTTACTAGGGTTCTAGTGTCCGGTCTACATAATATACATACAAAAACACGTAAAAGCACACTCTTATTCAGAGTTCAACTAGTCAAACTTTATTTTAAGATTAATGCAAATTTTCATTTAACCTAGTGTAAACTTTTAACAAGCTTTATACAAAAAAAACAACAACTTAAGACACTTTCTGATATGTGTTTAGACGATCTAATGAGTAAACTGGGTGTTTAAGCATGTGGTTGTCCACCTGAATAGACTATTTTAAAACAGCATTGCTCTTCAAAAATATCATGAGGCCCAATCACAGTAGGCTTACTGCAAACACCCTGTAAAATTTGATAAGTCCTTCATGGCTGAACACCCTCTCAACTGGTGCACTGGTTGCAGGTACTCCCAAGACCCTCGTGGCCAAATGGTAAAGCTTTTGGAAGTCCTTCCTATGCCTACTCCAGAATTTCATGCAGTCAGTGTCATTCTCCTCTGATGCTGCCTTGACATATGCATTAAGTTCTGTCATACCACTGCTGGTCACATGCTTTTTCTTTTTCTTGTGGTAGCCCATGAAAAGTTTAGCTGTCTTTGCTGGAGGTTCCTTCTGACCATCATCTCCACTGCTGCTGCCCACAGGGAGGGAGACATTTTCCATCTCAGATATCGTCATGTCTGGAAACCAAAATAAAGAATGATTATGCATTGTAGGATAGTTATTAAAATACAGTGCAGTAAACTGATATATTATTAAAATGTTTGTTTCTAATAGTAATATGCTTACCCAGTAGTATTTCCTTCACTTTATTCTTCACATCTTCAGCTGCTAGCACATTATGGTCAAGCCAGAAGAGGCAGAAGTTAGGGTCCAGTAGTGCAGAAAACATGTAGATTGTTTCTGCAAAAGGTAATTCTCCTGGATGTTCAGCTGACTCTTCCATTCCAACATTCACAAACATCCCCTTGAAACGATGCTTGAGTGATCTCTGTAAGATACGTATAAAGACGTATGGGATCACCAACTCTCTTGTCTATGAGCATTATTTTCCTTCTTTTATTCCTGACATCTGGGCAAATCCTAAAACACTCTGGTCGACGTTACAAAGTGGCGCCCGAACATCTGGATCTACACCTGTCATCGGTAAATCTGATCACACGCATGTTGCACTTTTATCGGAGCTGAGTATTGTGTGATTCACCCGAGGCACGGACATTGGCTGACTAGCTTGCTAATCGTGCGGACCATGCGGTCGTCTCGTTCTGGATTCTCCGTTGAGATTAAAGACTTTCGGCTGTTCGCGGATGCGGTGATCGAGGATTGACTGGAATATTGATCGGTGAGATACAATTACTGAACTGCTGGACACAAAAAAAAAAAAATTTTTTTTTGCTGAACTGAACAATGTTTTTGATATCAGGACGTTTTGCTCACGTTGACTGGACAATTGCAGCTGAGCTCGCTCCCTAATAAGAACACTTGGTTGGGTAAAAGTGCATTGTAACTTGTTTGAGTAATTTGTGCTTTATTGAAATGTTCCTAGATGATTGGAATGGGTTAAATTACTGAGTGTGATTAGGGGAGATAATTTTAGTTACAGAGAAAAAAGTACAGTGAATGTTTTTTTACTGAATATTTTACAGAACTGCTTCGGTTTCTGCTTGGGAACAAATGAATGCTCTGTACCCGTTGTGACGCAACCTTCCCCCTTGGCTAGCTCCACGCCATACAACCGGGCCCAG
>NW_015550070.1:0-279 GCF_001515605.1 Sinocyclocheilus anshuiensis
AAAATACATTATATTGAAAGATCTAAAAAACAAGCACACACTTAATGAAGTTTTATTTAAAAGAGCAGTCAACATTGAACAAGGATTCAAAACTAAAAAATGGTAAAAAAAAATAAAATAAAATAAAAACCCCGGAGAAGACAGATTTTGCAAAAACAAACAAAAACTTAAAAATAGTAACAATGGCAATAAAAAATAAATAAATAACAGACACAAACATAACAAAATAAGTTACAAACATGACAACCTGAGATTAAACACATTAAACATTTTAACATT
>NW_015550070.1:727-849 GCF_001515605.1 Sinocyclocheilus anshuiensis
CCTGCATGGCTCAAGTCAACTAATTTTTTCCATAACACTGCTACTTCCATAACAACTTTTTTTTTTTTTTACACGTCTCTACTGTTCAGATTCACTGAATGGTCCTAGAATTCTGAAGTGAA
>NW_015550071.1:0-840 GCF_001515605.1 Sinocyclocheilus anshuiensis
TTTACATTTAGCATCTATACTTGAAAATAGATGTGTTGTCACATCTCGTAGCTTCATGCAGCTTGTGAAGTTTAAGGCCACAATTATTTCACCATGTTTTGATTTCTTTTGATGTTTGCCAATCATGTCCCACCATTTGAACATTTCATCATCTGAACATTTAGTATCAATATATTCTTTCTTGAGTTTGCACAAGGTATGCTCAACTATTTTGCTCCATAAAGCAAACAATATGGCACTGTTGTTAGAGATTTTCCCTTCCATCCCTGAGGAGATAATCTGAATGTTGTCATATTGTACAGGACTATGGACACTATTTACAACCTTCTAATTTCTGTTTCATGCAAATAGAGAATGTAAACAAGCTTACCCACTCCGTGGTCAGAGGGCCAGCTTTAATCCATTCACAAGATCTACTGTGAAAATATGTCCTCACTCTGATGACTGATCAAAGTAAATTTCAGAAAACTCACTGCAAGGGATCCCGGGTTTCGGCACCAAGCTGTAAGGGTGGTGTCCCTACAGCGGTTCAGGCTGTAGGATTGCCGAAGGACTAAAGAAATTTTAACAGCAGGATGGTATAAAATATTTCTTGTCTATTACCACCCACTGCCACTTGAATGAATGATGCATTTATATAGCGCTTTATTTTGTATTGCTGTACACCCAAAGCGCTTTACAATCATGAGGGGGTCTCTCCTCAACCACCGCTTTTTTTTGTATTGCTGTACACCCAAAGCGCTTTACAATCCTGAGGGGGTCTCTCCTCAACCACCACCAGTGTCCAGCATCCATCTGGATGATGCGACGGCAGCCACAGTACAACGGCGCCAGTGCGCT